>NW_028242959.1:0-136898 GCF_964263255.1 Lissotriton vulgaris
GCACTACAGCGCCACTTAAGGATGTAAGGCACCACACTCATAGCAGGAGCGGTCCATAGGCGAGGATGGGGGGGGGGATAGTAATATCAGCAGCTGAGCTCATGTCTGCACATCTCGTCCCCACATTTCCCCGTGACTAAGGGATTCCACTGCAACATCACAGCAACCCAACTTCAATCACTGGCATCCTCTGAAGATACTTCCAGTAAATAGCATTGCAGCGGAGCCCATATGTTAGTGGGTCTAGAGGTGACCGGCAGCAGTTCAGAGTAGGTATGCAATTGTTCTTGACAGTTCACCATGTCCTGCATCCAATCCTTGAATTTGGGGGCCCTTCCCCTCCCCCACCTATAGGCCACTCTATTCTTGGCCAATTAGTCAGTCAGTCAGTCAGGAGTTTGTTAAAGCGCGACTACTCACCCGTAAGGGTCTCAAGGCGCTAGGGGTGGGTGGGGGGTGGGGTTGCAGGTTCCATTCCATCAAGGAGGGGGTCTGTCGAAGAGCCAGGTTTTGAGGTTTCTTGCGAAGATGGGGAGCGATGTTGTCTGTCTGAGGTGGAGCGGAAGGGCGTTCCATGCTTTGGCCGCGAGGAAGGAGAAGGAGCGGCCTCCCGATTAAGCATGGGCGAATTTTGCGGATCTCGCGTTCGCGAATTTTGCGGATTTGCGGATTCGCAATCCGCAAAATCCGCGAATTCCCGCGAATTTGCGGATTTTTATTTTTTTTTGTGTTCGCCCGTGTTTCTGCCAGTTCGCGAGGGTTTTTACAATTTCGCAATTTGCGAACTTACCTGTCGGGTCGCAAGTTTTGCGAACTTGTTGTTTCTACATGTCCAGCCTGTTTGGGACACTCTTCTTCATCACTGCCACTCTCTGTCACCACTGCCACTCTCTGACTACTCATGCCACCCTCTGGCCCACCCATGCCACCCTCTGTTTCATCACCACACCCTCTGGTTGTCCAGTGTACATTATTTTCGGCAAAGCAAAGCACACCTTCCCTGCCTCAAGTGACCTGAATTAATTTGGGGCTGATTAATGTGTCACAGAATATTTTTTTAGCTGGCACCTGCTTCCTTAGTGCGCCCTGATTAGTGATCTTTTGCACTTGCTAAGTGCTTTCATTGTTGCAAAATTAGTTACAACACCTGCCCTGCCCCAACTGACAATAATGAATTAGGGGCTAATTAATGTGTCACTGAAAGAATTTAAAGTTCCAGCCTGGCACCTGCTTGTCTGCTCCTTTAGCTGTAAATCAGGACCTTTGTGGCATACAGTTAAGGTCAGAGCAGGGTCACACAATAGTTGCAAGCAGGCAACCGAATTCTGGAGGGCCCCCTCAGGAAGCAATACAAAGAATCGTTACACAAATCATGAGGTTGACCTTTTGCACCTGCTCATTGCTTTTGCTTTTGCTGAAATCGTTTTGCGGTTTTTTTCGCGCTATTCGCGGGGCGCGGCGTCGTGCGAAACCGACCGCGGAAGCCGCCAATTCGTGCGAATGAGCATTTTATTTTTTTGCGGCTTGTTGTTTCGCGAGTTTTTTTGCAGTATTCGCGAGCCGCTTGCAGCGCAACACGCGAATTTACCCCAAGGTCGAGTACGGGCGCGGCCATTTTGTTTGCGTGACGTATTTCCGTTTCCGCCCGCTATGTATAATCTCGCGCAGTAAGCGCATTGCGAGTAGAGGTTCGCACGAGATCGCGCGGGAAATCTAGAGGTTCGCACGAGATCGCGAGGAAAATCTCGCGCGAACTGACTTTCGCGCTCGGAAACGGGCGCCGGCCATCTTGTTTTTCATTCATTTCCTGTGTCTGGGCATGGTGTTTAATCCTCTTGATATCTTTCCCATCCTTTGCTTGTTTTCAGTTTTTTTTTTACGATTTTGCTTCTTATCTATCCCTCTCTTTTCCTAGCTGTATATTTTTGTCTTTTCTGCTATTTTTCTTTACTTTTAAACTACTTTTGTAAACTCTTTTCTTTTCTTCTTCCCTATCCTATTCTTTCTTAATTTTCTACTTCTTCCTACCTTACCTGCCCAGACCATGGTCAAGCCAGGCGCCGTGAAGCTGCCCAGGCACTTGAGGGCCGCAGCGGCGGCGGGGAGTAGTGCTGGACCCAGTGGCAGGACAGCAGGCGTGAGATCGAGGGGGGAGCAGGTGACGCGCCGGGAGATATTCAGCCCGGAGGAAGTGGGCGCGCTGGTCTACTTCGTCCAGCGCCGCCTGCCCAGGACCATCGCGGGAGGCGGCAGGATCGCGGCCGGCGGCTACAACATGCGGGAGCGCCGGAAGCGGTGGGAGAAGGTGTGCTGGGCCATATCCCACCTCTACGGGGTCCAGCGCACCTACAGCCAGGTCACCCATCGCTGGACGGACCTCCTGGACCGCGAGCGCGACCTGCTGGACCAGCTCGGCTTGGAGATCCCCGGGCTTGGTGAGTAGTAGTAGCCATTGGCATTTAATCACTCACTACTATGATGTTTTCTCCTGCTCTGTGTTGTTGTATTGCAAATATTTGTTTTTTACATGGAGCAAGCCAATAATGCCGCTGATGACGATTACATTGTAGTTAAATTATATTTCAAAATCTTCTGTGCATTTCAGGTGCACTGCTCTCCTTCTCAGTGGGGTTGCTACTATGCTTATTTGTTTTCTATTTCGTGGTCTCATTGGCCTGAGTAACTATTATGTATGAGTGTACTTAACAGAACTGCGTAATGCTAGACACTAGGGGGCAGATTACATTTACAAGCCCCTTGCGCCACGTTTACGTTGCCTTGCGTGACGCAACAGCGGCGTAAACGTGCCGCATCCCTGCAAGTCATTTACAGCATGACGCATCTAGGGAGATGCGTCACGTTATAAAGCCATGGGCCTGCACCACAATGGGTGCGTTCCTAGTACGCAGGGTGGGCGGTCCAGCGGCTGTGCGCCTCGCAAAATTGCCTGCGTGAAATCTACAAGATTTAACGCAGGCACTTCTGCGACGCTGCTACGTCAATTCAATTCCTTATGTCTGCTCGAAGCAGGCGAAAGGACTGACACAGCATGTAAAGTATTGGGTGGCCCTGAGCATTACTGGAGTTGCATTGCGTTGGCGACGTGACTCCAGCGATGCGCCGCTCTTACGTGACGAGATGCGTCACGCAAGTGCCTACCCTTGCGCCAGGGCGCGCCGCATTGTAAATGAGGCACATCTGCCGTGTCGCAAGGGTAGTTTTGCGTGACGCATTTGATCTGGCGCATCTCTGGAGATGCGCCAGAACGCGTAAGTAAGTATGCCCCTAAGGGGCAGAATTGCAATTACCGTCGCATCCCTGCAAAGTAGCAGGGATGCGTCATTAATTGTGCGGCCCGCTACCACCACCAAACATGGTGCGCCGTATTTGCAATGCGGCGCCCCATGGGCCCAAAACGTCACCGAAGCTTTACTGCTGGAGTTGCGTCGCAACGATGGCGCAGCTCCATCAATGCTCTGGGGTACCCTATCTCCCCAATGCTGGGTCAAGCCGTACGTCTGCTTCAAGCAGGTGCAGGGTTTGTGTGACGCATCATTGTCCTAAAGGTGACTGATTGATATTTTGTAGATTTCCCTCAGCCACTATTAGGATGTGTTCCAGCGCAGGAATGCCCTCCCTTGCGCCGGAACGCCCCCTGATGGCGCAGGGCTTTATAACGGGATGCATCTCCCAAATGCGTCACGTTGTTATAATATTATACGCCGCACCATGGCGCCCTTTTTTGTTTAGCTGCTGCGTCACAAAAGTCACGCAAGAACGGCGCAAAAGAGCCGCAAGGGCTTAAATCTGCCCCTTCCTTTGTAACCCTGACAATAAGAAAAATAGTGGCGGTGGATTGATAGTTTGACTATTTAAATGACTGGTAATGTAGCAGGCAACTGTTAGTGTTGTCACTGATCTGACTGAAATCACAATGGAGTTTGTCTGTCACTTTGCGTCTTGCCTGCGGACTGCTGCCTGCCAGTCCTAGGTGAACGTTTCAGTACTTTGTTTAGTGAGTTACGTGACTTTCGAAGTCACAGGTCCGCAAATAAATAAAAAGTAACCATAATCAATATAATTTCGCGGAAATATTTTGTTATTGTTCTTTTGAAATGTTTGATTTGGTTGACATTGACAAGCAACAATCATCCATGTTTTCTGTTCTTTCTTTCATGTTGTACGTCAGCTCCCCCCAGGGGCGAGAGGAGGACACAGGAGCAGCAGGCGGCGGATGCTGTTCAACAGGGCCAGGATCGGGCAGGCGAGGGCTCCTCTGCTGGCCCCAGTAAGTTTTCATTTTAGACTAGTACCTATTTTTCCTAGCGTTCCTCATTTGAATTTTTTCAAAATTGTCTTTGCTCTTCTTGTAGACTGTATCTAAATTCTTATCCTGCCTCTACTATGACTCCCTGTGGTATTACTAGATTATTCTTATTAGTCTGTCTGTGTAGCTAACTAAGATTGCACGGTTGGCGAAACTCCCATGATTCTAGTCAGCAATAGCTCTATCAACTTAGTGCAGTCCTCTGGGATTGTCCATAATGTCTTTTGAAGTGTTCTATCTGGACTCATGCTTGCAAAAATTGCAAAACCTTTCGCTCAGTCACTCTAGTCTGGAGGACCAAAAAACACAGATTGTATTTAAATTTAAAAGCTTTATTAAAAGTAAACACATTTATTAAAATGAAGTCATAATAAAACTAAACGTTTAACTGATAATGGAAAAGTGGTTAGTGCTGACGATTAATTGAAGACATTTCTTGTGGTCGAGCCGAGCTCTCACCTGGTTTCAACTTGATCTTGTTGTTAGAAGTCCATCTTCTGTCTGTGTGGAGAAAAATGGTGCGTGTTAAAAAATCAGCCTTCATCAGTTGTGCCAAAAGTGCAGCAAGACAACCTTCCCTGGAAAAAGGGACATTTTTTTTAACTTTAACGTAGACAGTCACAAATTACATTGTTTTCACATGTCTTCATTCCTAGACCAAATACTAGTGACTAGTGAGTGCTTTATTCTAAGATTCTTAAATGTACTTTGTAGGTGGAACATCTGGTGGCGGGGCCAGTGTGGTGGTGGTGCTCGACACGGAGGCGGAGGGCAGTTCATCAGGGGAGGAGGCGGCGGCGGCGGCTGTGAGAGTTGAGACGGTGGTGGCGGCCAGAGGTAAGCTCTTATATATTCCTTACTTATTGAGATTGAAGACTAGCTGGGAAGGCAAGAATATGAGATGCATGGCTGGGTGAATGATGAAGCAATGATGGGTGGAAGGACAACAGCCTGGGTGGGTGACACAGAAACTGTATGTGTCCATATACCTGGATCATGCTACTATCTGACTCTTAGATAGCATATGTGTATCTAGAGCAGGGGTACTCATAGTACGGCCCGCGGGCCGGTGGTGGCCCGGCAAGCCTTCCTTGGCGGTGCGCAGACCTTGCAGACAATCACTGCTCCCCCGGCCCCCACAGAGCAGAGGCTTTTTTGTATTTCACCTGTTAGCGCCCCTGCATCTCCACTCTGACAATCACTGCTCCCCCGGCCCCCACAGAGCAGAGTGGAGATGCAAGGCCACAAAGAGGTGAAATAGAACAAAGCCTCTGCTCTGTGGGGCCGGGCAAGCAGTGATTGTCAGGGTGGAGAAGCAGGGGCGCTAAAACAAACAAAGCCTCAATAATATGTTAATGGTCTTTTAAAGACCTGTTAAGTACTTTGGTGTTGTTGTCTGTGTGTGCGCGTTGAGGAAGCGGTCTCAACCCGGGCTGAAGGCTGACACAGATAGACACACACACAGTGAGATGACAGAGGGAGAGGGAGGGCAGGAGGGAGAGAGAGATGGAGGGAGGGCAGGAGGGACAGCAGGAGGGAGAGAGATGTATGTAAATGCTGGGTCTGGTGGCTCAGTGGATGAGGGCATCTGCTGCAGGGACCTGTGTGCAACCTCATGGTCACAAGTTATCGTTTTGCTTTAGCCCCGCCCCCTCTGACTCCGCCCCCACCAGTGCGGCCCTCGGCCCCAAACTACACTGTAAATGTAGCCCCTGAGAGAAAGTTTGTGAGTACCCATGATCTAGAGAGAGTAGATGGTCAGTGGATGAACTAAGTGTAACTTTGAAGAGCATGTAACACTGCACCCGCACGTCCGTTCCAGTGTAGGAAAGGCAAGGAAAAGAACTTTTAATTTTGTCCAAATACTACCATAAATAGTAGCAGTAGTTTGTATTGCAAGCACTGCATAGATCCGGTTATTATGGTGGCCACTCCCTACCTCTCTTAATAAGTTTAGTAGTACTCAGTCATTCATGTGTGGATGTATCACTGCCTGTCACTCAATAAAAAGCAAAGCACCTAAAGTCATCCCATATATAAGCAAAAACATCCCATGTGAAGTGATAGATAATCAGATTATTTATCTTCTTCAATTTTCCATTTCTAGTACTCATTTCCACTGTAGGGTGAAAGTTAAATTAATTAAGCAGTAGCCCTTGAGTTGTAACAGAGTATTCTCAGTGCCACCCGTAATAGAAAAGTAAGAGATTCACCACCTGCATGTACTGGACGGGTACAGTAACGCAACGGCAACGCAAGTCTAGGTCACTCCTCATGGCGTGCGTCTCTTTTTCTCGGGTGCAAGTTTACCGCGCTGGCATTATGCCGGCTTGCAGAAAATAACGTACCAATTTTCCAAAACAAGAGACAAGAAGAAGAATAAGACTGGTGTACTTTCATAGTCGACTCCAATGGAAGTCCACAGTGCTCATAGAATTTGTTCCTTAAACTCCCACTAATGTTAGAGCAAGGATGAAGAAGTGTGAGGTTAGATAGATACTGGCCTCAATAGTTATGTAATGCGCTTGCAAGTTGCTAGTTGTACTGCAGCACACATTTCTGCTGAATGATTGAGTTAATCTTAAAGAGCATTGGTTACAGACTATGTCTTTCTTTCTTCATATAGGTTCTCCTTCCAAACGAACAAGGAGGAAGGAGCTGGCTAGAGCGGCCCGGCAACGGAGAATCGAGGCCACTGTTGCGGAATATCGGCGGCTGGTGGCCCTGGAGGACGAGGAAAGTGTGCGGTCGACAACAACGACAACGTCGTCTGCATCGGCCTCCGTGGCCCCACCGGCTGCCACCCAGCACAGTGGTCCACCGAGACTGAGCCGGGCTGCCAAAGGCAAACGCCACCGCCGAGCAGCAAGGCCAACAGCTGCTTCTCACAGGCCTTGCACCTGCAAGGCAGTGAAGGCACGCCTGCGCCGCACTACCCTGATGGTGTCCCGCCTTCAGCAGGAGCTCGCCTTGCTCCGCGAGGAGCATGATGCCCTGGCCCAAAAAGTTAACAGCATCCACCCATAGTGTCCCTTGCCCCTTTTTTAGAGACTTTTGGGGGGTGGGAATTGGGAGTTGGGTTTTTGGGGACTTTTGAAGGACAATCGTTGGGGTTAGGGAGGGTCTTGCGGGAGATTATTTTGTTAGGGATATAAATATACTTTTTCAAACTTTATCTGAGCATACCTGTTTTTTACTGCTTGCCTGGTGGGTGGGGGTTTAACGTTGACTGTTTTCCTGAAAGTTTAGTTCCATTTTCTTCCTTTAAGTGTAAATGCCCAAATGTTTTCAACACTAAGTGCCTCTCACAGACTAAGTGAAGTGAATCCAAGAGTCCTAGGACTTTAGTAGTACTACCTTCAGTCTCTCGTCTCTCGTACTAATACTCCATTATACCCCCAAACCACCAAACGCTTATCTTACCTGTAATTTGTGTTTGAAAGTAGGGCTAGGCCCAGGGCTGGCTCCACGGGAAACACCGAATAACGTTGGCAATCTTGGTCGGATAAAATTTCCTCATAGCGGTGGTACTAGTGGTGTGACACAGTGGCAGTTGCATGCCTATGAAAAAAAAGAAAATGAAATCTGGTTTGTCCTCCTGAGCAATTCAACGGTACAACTGAGAATATAGCAGGTGACAGAAGTACAGTAGAGCAGTGCCACATTGTAGCCTAACAAATGGTAAAGTATAACTACTAATTCGGTTGAAGTTCTTTCACATTAGCAATGGTTCTTTGTCAAGCAGAGTAAGAATATATCATCGACAACTGTGGAAAGAAAGAATGCGACAGTACAGGGCCTGTGTGGAATTATTGATAACTATATTCAACATAAGGTCTCTGTAGCCAGATACCCGAGAGCCTTGCTGGTCACTATAAATCCATTCACAACAACACTCAATGGGGTTGGTCTGGAAGGTGTCACGTTTACTCCCCGTGATCCAGTCGATGCAAATATGGTTCCACCTCCAAATGTCACCAACACCCAGAAGTGTAAACACAGGGTGTTCGAGGCATTAGGCGAGGGAGAAAAATAACAAACTAAAATAAAAAATGTGGGATGGGTAAAGGTAGGGTCAGCAGGGAAAGGATACCTGTAAGAGAAGACAAGACAGGCATCAGTGAAGTGATGTCCTAACATACAAGGGTACTCTCATATAGTCTCACTAAATAGTCTGCAAGTCTCCCGCCTACTCATGGGAAATGTAGTTTCATAGTACGGTAGGCGCTTAGGGGCTGCGTAACCTGACAGAAGGTATAGTAGATAGAAAAGGAGAAATTGCTTTTTTTCTAGGTGTCCCCTCACTCACCAGGGTTGCCCCTTGGTGACATGCTTCATCATTGGGGCCATCCCAGTCCTCTACGGCCTGGGGCGTGCTGCGACTTGCGAATTACGTAGGAGCACTTACAAATGACTATGTGTGGTGCAGATAGTGGAGTGGACTAAGTGATGTGTTAAGGGATCAATGTAGAAGCCGAGAGAGAGCAAAGAAATGCAGTCACAGTCAGAGAAAAAGGCAAGGGATACTGTATCTATGTGGTTGTAGTGGTCCTGTTGGAAGTGGTAAGTAAGTTGCCCGCAGAAAAAAAATCCTCCTATTAGCGGCACTCCTCCATTGCAGCCGACGCTTCGTCCACCGATGTTGGTCACCAGAAGACACCCTGTCCACTGCCTGCCTGATGCTGAATTGTGGCTCGCTACTGTGAAGCCTGACTCCATCCTTTTTTCCCCATTGCAGAGACTGAAACCCGGCCTGTAATTATTCAACGAAAAACAGGAAGTGATATAATATTACAACACCACTGATAAATAAATATAAGGTATGTAGGCTGTGGAGTGCAAAAAGTCACAATTTGTTTTTCCTAGTAGACAGACAGTACAATGTTTTTGAAAGTGCGTACTCTGAGTCACCTTTTGAAGGATAAATAAGTATGGGCAAATTAATGTAGCGGATCTTGCCCCTCAAGCTAGGTGTACTGTAAACTGTGTTTTAGAACAAAAATAGATCTTCCTAGCAGTGCTCCCACCCAAAAAACGAGGCCTAGCAGAAAACTGGAGACAAAACTTACTTTGAAAGTAAAAGTAGGCCGAAGTACCCTAATTACCCATTACCCCCCGTGGATTGCATTCAAACCACTTGCAAGCAACCAAGCAAAAGTAGCCATAGCCAGCATCGCTCCAAGACTCGAAATCCCCCCCACTCAAACACATGCAATAGAAATACTGCTAACCCTAACGAACCCTAAGTTAAGAATAGTGGCAAAGGCTTTCTTTAACTATGCCAAATCCCCCCTTTCCCACCATGGATTTTCTTCAAATGACTTGCAACCAAAATTACACATTCTCACGAGTGCTCTAAGACCCCAGAACTCAGTTTGAAAAATCTAGAACACCCCGATACACATGCAATCCTGCTGCTAGGGCTAACCCTAACGAACCCTAAGTTACAAAAAGTGCCAAAACTAAAGGCTTTTCCGCGCGGATTTTGTCCCAACCACTTCTACCCGGTATTAGACCTTCCCAGGAATGCCCCAAGACCCGGCAACCCACCCGCCAAGAAGTATAACACCCCCAAACAGGCCAAAAGCAAACTCTCATACTTGCAATATTTCTGGGCCTTCGGTCCAAACGCGCTGCGTAGCTGGGCCATAAGTCGGGGTTGGCACGACGGATTTCCTGAAAAGCAAATGCAATCAAGATTAGAGTGTCCCAGCAGTGCTCCCAGACCACGAAACTCACCCAGAAACACCAGGAAGCCCCCCAAACAGGCCCCCGAAAACGCTACATAGAGCAAAATGTCAGAAATAGCCCAAAAAAAAATCGGCCTGGATTTAGTCCCAACCACTTCTACCCGGTATTAGACCTTCCCAGGAATGCCCCAAGACCCGGCAACCCACCCGCCAAGAAGTATAACACCCCCAAACAGGCCAAAAGCAAACTCTCATACTTGCAATATTTCTGGGCCTTCGGTCCAAACGCGCTGCGTAGCTGGGCCATAAGTCGGGGTTGGCACGACGGATTTCCTGAAAAGCAAATGCAATCAAGATTAGAGTGTCCCAGCAATGCTCCCAGACCACGAAACTCACCCACAAACAGACGGAACCCCCCCTAAGAGCACCTCAAAGGCAAGCAAGTCATCAAAAACACAAAAAATTTTCCGCCTGGGATTTGGTCCAAAACACTTTTATCCGGTATTAGAGCTTCCCAGCAATGGCCCCAGAGCCGTCAACCCAGGAGAAAACGAGTAGAAGACCCCCAAACAGCCAAAGAGCAAAAGTACAAAAATGGGGACTTAGTCAATTTTTCACAAATTTCCCAAATCACTCCGCGCGCGCTCTGCAGCTAGGCCCTAAGTCCCCTCTGCCACCATGGATTTGCTTCAAACCTCTTGCAAAGTAAAGTAGATATAGCCAGCAGTGCTCCCAGACCACGAAACTCACCCAGAAACACCAGGAAGCCCCCCAAACAGGCCCCCGAAAACGCTACATAGAGCAAAATGTCAGAAATAGCCCAAAAAAAAATCGGCCTGGATTTAGTCCCAACCACTTCTACCCGGTATTAGACCTTCCCAGGAATGCCCCAAGACCCGGCAACCCACCCGCCAAGAAGCATAACACCCCCAAACAGGCCAAAAGCAAAATCTCATACTTGCAATATTTCTGGGCCTTCGGTCCAAACGCGCTGCGTAGCTAGGCCATAAGTCGGGGTTGGCACGACGGATTTCCTGAAAAGCAAATGCAATCAAGATTAGAGTGTCCCAGCAGTGCTCCCAGACCACGAAACTCACCCAGAAACACCAGGAAGCCCCCCAAACAGGCCCCCGAAAACGCTACATAGAGCAAAATGTCAGAAATAGCCCAAAAAAAAAATCGGCCTGGATTTAGTCCCAACCACTTCTACCCGGTATTAGACCTTCCCAGGAATGCCCCAAGACCCGGCAACCCACCCGCCAAGAAGTATAACACCCCCAAACAGGCCAAAAGCAAACTCTCATACTTGCAATATTTCTGGGCCTTCGGTCCAAACGCGCTGCGTAGCTGGGCCATAAGTCGGGGTTGGCACGACGGATTTCCTGAAAAGCAAATGCAATCAAGATTAGAGTGTCCCAGCAATGCTCCCAGACCACGAAACTCACCCACAAACAGACGGAACCCCCCCTAAGAGCACCTCAAAGGCAAGCAAGTCATCAAAAACACAAAAAATTTTCCGCCTGGGATTTGGTCCAAAACACTTTTATCCGGTATTAGAGCTTCCCAGCAATGGCCCCAGAGCCGTCAACCCAGGAGAAAACGAGTAGAAGACCCCCAAACAGCCAAAGAGCAAAAGTACAAAAATGGGGACTTAGTCAATTTTTCACAAATTTCCCAAATCACTCCGCGCGCGCTCTGCAGCTAGGCCCTAAGTCCCCTCTGCCACCATGGATTTGCTTCAAACCTCTTGCAAAGTAAAGTAGATATAGCCAGCAGTGCTCCCAGACCACGAAACTCACCCAGAAACACCAGGAAGCCCCCCAAACAGGCCCCCGAAAACGCTACATAGAGCAAAATGTCAGAAATAGCCCAAAAAAAAATCGGCCTGGATTTAGTCCCAACCACTTCTACCCGGTATTAGACCTTCCCAGGAATGCCCCAAGACCCGGCAACCCACCCGCCAAGAAGCATAACACCCCCAAACAGGCCAAAAGCAAAATCTCATACTTGCAATATTTCTGGGCCTTCGGTCCAAACGCGCTGCGTAGCTAGGCCATAAGTCGGGGTTGGCACGACGGATTTCCTGAAAAGCAAATGCAATCAAGATTAGAGTGTCCCAGCAGTGCTCCCAGACCACGAAACTCACCCAGAAACACCAGGAAGCCCCCCAAACAGGCCCCCGAAAACGCTACATAGAGCAAAATGTCAGAAATAGCCCAAAAAAAAATCGGCCTGGATTTAGTCCCAACCACTTCTACCCGGTATTAGACCTTCCCAGGAATGCCCCAAGACCCGGCAACCCACCCGCCAAGAAGTATAACACCCCCAAACAGGCCAAAAGCAAACTCTCATACTTGCAATATTTCTGGGCCTTCGGTCCAAACGCGCTGCGTAGCTAGGCCATAAGTCGGGGTTGGCACGACGGATTTCCTGAAAAGCAAATGCAATCAAGATTAGAGTGTCCCAGCAATGCTCTCAGACCATGAAACTCACCCACAAACAGACGGAACCCCCCCTAAGAGCACCTCAAAGGCAAGCAAGTCATCAAAAACACAAAAAAATTTCCGCCTCGGATTTGGCACAAACCACTTTTAGTGCTTCCCAGCAATGGCCCCAGACCCGTCAACTCACCTGCAAAGAGGTAGAACAACACCCCCACAAGTGCTGAGTCTTTCTTCATTGGGCGTAAACCAGCCCTCTGCTTTGATGGAAATAGGAGTCTGGAGGAGGAGGATAGAGGAGCATGTTCTTCTGAACTTGTGAACCTGAGGAATGCAGACTGCGGCACCTTCAAATAAATTAGCAAACAAGTGAAGACAGTTCTGCTGATGGGCTTGTCTTTGTGATTATCTGATTAAAGTTTGAATTATATTAACTGTGCACAACAAAGAAAGACAGACACACAGGAATAAAAGTGAATAAGGATGAAAAAGAAAGTTATTGATTCGTTGTCTCATTTTCAGGGCTCGAAGTCGGAATCACGGTCCAGGAATAAGAATAAGGCTTCGTCATCATACTCTGCGAATTCAGCCCGGGTGAGGTCAGTGCCACCTGACAGAGTAGAAATTCCCTCATCTATGGTGCTGGCCACCTCCTCTTCATCCGGCACGCTCTCTCGTACTCTTATATCTGGTGGTATGAGGTGCTGATTCATCTTGATCATTGTTAACCTCTCCACATTTTTGGGCGAGAGGCGTCTCCGTTTGGGAGTTACAATCCCACCAGCCGCACTGAAAACCCGTTCAGAAGACACACTTGCGAGTGGGCAAGACAAGTAGTTTAAAGCCAGGTTGGTGAGCTGTGGCCACAATTCTTTTTTCCCATGCCAATACGCCAATGGGTCAGAATTAACATAGACCTCTGTGGAGTCATTCAGATAGTCCTTCACCATCGACTCAAGGTCCTCCTCCAAGGTTCCTCCACTTTGCGTAGCTCTTGCTGTGCCTCTGACCTTTTGAGAACCAAACCCACGCAGAGCTAGCCAATCCTCTTCAGCCTCCAATGTTTCTGCTGTCTTTCGTGCAGATGATGCGGTTGCCGGTGTCTTTAACGGCTGAGAGGTCACTTGTGCCACAGCCACAGGTGCAGAAGTGGATTGTTTTGACTGGGGATGGCCTGCTGATGTACTGCCATTTCCTTCAATTTCCAGCCGTTCTGTTTCAAACTTCTTGGCTGACAAGGCTAGCCAACGTTTGTACTTTGTAACATCTTCATCAGCAAAAGGAAAGAATGCTCTGCCTGCCAGCGCCTTTTTGTAGCGTGGATCCAGAATAGTAGCACAAATGTAATGCTGTTCTGAGTGGATCTTTTGAAGACGTTCATCACCTTGTAGGAGCTCTAATAATTTCTCAGCCAGAAGCAAAGAGTCTTTCTTTTTGTCATCTTTTCGAAACACAGAACACACCTCCTTCAGTTGGTCCTCCAGCATGTACAACAATGGGATAGCTTTTCCCAAATTAGAGTCCTCCTTGCTGACTGCACGTGTGAAGACCTCAAAAGGACGAAGCATGCGTGTTAGGCTTTCAACTATGTTCCATTGCGGCCCACCCATCCTCAGCTCCTCTATACCCTCTTTCAAGAAATATTGATCGAGTTGCGTATACTGCTCATACAGACGCTCAAGCATGTAGAAGGTTGAGTTCCAACGTGTTACCACCTCCTGGATGAGTGCTTTCACTGGCATTTGACTTTGATATAGCATGCTCCTCAGCTGCTTGCGGGCCTTAAAAGAATGCCTGAAATGCTTGCAAATTTTTCGGCAGTTCTCCAATACACTGTACGCTGCACTGCGTTTATTACCCAAGAATTTTTGGACAACCAGGTTTATACAGTGCGCCAAACACGGCACTCTGAAATAGTAACCGTCCCTCATGGCCTTAACTATATTGGAGCCATTGTCTGTGGAAACATAACCAACCTTGCGTTTTAGTGGGGACAGACAGTTAAGGACCTTTGTGTTAAAGACATCCAAAATGTTTTCTGCTGTGTGACGTTTCTCCAAACCAAACATGGCTAGTGTTGCATGTTTCCGAGCACCTTTAAAAACAATGTTAGTGTCAACACCTGAGTTTAGCTTTGCTTTAGCCCCTGAAAAAGAGACCCAGTGTGCAGTGATGCACATGTAATCAGCGCCTGCGCCACTGGTCCACATGTCTGTTGTCAGATGTATAGTGTGAACAGCACTCTTCTGCAAAGCTGCCCCAATCACCTTCAGAACATCTTCATGTAGTGCTGGAACCGCAACTCGGGCAAAATAGAACCGGCTAGGAACCTTCCATTTAGGGCAGAGCGCTGTCACTAATTCTAGAAAACCAACCCCTTCTACAAAAGAAAAAGGGAGAAGGTCCAGAGCTAGCATTTTAGCCAGCTTAGTGTTATACAGACGGGTCATTGGGTGGTTGCGTTCATATTGCGCTTCTGTAAACAACATCTTTTTAATGTTGCCCTGGACCAATGATTTACGGGATGATGATGATCTCTTCGACCCAGTTACGCTCGCTGATGAACTTTTCCGCATTGATGTCTCACTCTCTCCCACACTCTTAGTGTGGCTCCCATGGGGTGTGCTGCTGACATGGGAACTGGGTGTAAGTGAAGTGTTTGAATCGTCTTCTACCTCCTCGTCATCAGCAGATGACAAATCAACGTTTTCATTACGTGCAATTCCGGCTTTCTTGACCGCCTCTAGGTGCGGAAACCATTCGACAGGGTGCCTTCTCTCAAGATGACCTCTCTGGCCTCCGGTACCATAGTTAGAACCAAGCTTACCACGACTAAATCGAAGCTTACAAAGGCTACAAATGGCTACGTTTTCCTTTTTTGGGCAAACACTAAAGAAGTCCCAAACTGGAGACTTGAAATGTCTTCGGGGGCCGGAGGAGGCGGCGATACTGGTGGTGGTGGTCCTGCTGCTAATGACAGATGAAGTGGAGGATGTGGATTGCCGAACTTCAGTACGTTTTGCACTTTCACCACCACGAATTGAGGTCGAGGACGAGGTGGGTACCTTCTTGCGAAGAAATATGGAAGCGGTAGGTTTTGGTGTACTACTTAACTCCAAATCTAATGATTCCATTTCCATTGCCTCCTCGCCGACATCATCATCACGCTCAGCAGCTTCTCGGGATAGGGTCAAAATGTCTCTTTGCTGCATGCCCGGTGGGGCTGCAGTGACCTTTGTGATGACTGGCTCGTCGTCATCGTGAGAGGCTTCATCACCAGCAGTATCTGTCACTTCTTGTTGAGCCTCATCACACTCCATAGGTTTGAGTTTTTGGACGACCTTCCTTTTACGCTTAGGTACCGGTGGCAGATCATGGTGTGCCTCTGCCTCACTGTCAGACCGCAGTTGTGGTGGTTCCCAAGACAGATCACTTGCACCAGAACGAGGTGGGCTTGAAGAAGATGTAGACACCCCCCTTGATCTTTTCCTTGCTAGGGATGTGGAAGACAATGAATGATCATCAGGAGGAGTGGCTTCCAATGATACCTCAGCTTCATTGTCGATTTCCAAATGTGCCCCTACTTCGGGAGGAACAACTATTGTGGGCACTTGTGAACGTCCATGCACCTTTGCTTGCGCATCTCCTTTTGCTGCCTCTCCTTCCACATGTACTTGGGCGTGTACTTGCACATGGTGTTGTTGTTGCGGCTGTGGTTGTTCAACACTTGTCAGATGAGTTACAACAACCTGTGTTGATTCAGGGACATTGCTGCTACTTTCTTGCGATGAGTCAACATCACTGGTCGATGGTGATTGGAGAAGTACACTGACTGCCTCTGAAGCACTCAAGGGCTTTGACTTAAGTTGGCGTGGTGGTGGAGGCACTGAACCCAATGGAGCAGGGGTGCTGCTCTCAGGTTGGTCCCCAGCAGATCCTGCTGCTGCAGGCGTACTTTTTTTTTTGCTCCCAAAAAAAGTGGCGGGTGGCACACCAGCCTCCTTGGTAACTTGCTTCTTCTGCTCCTTACTAGCAACTTTCTTGCTAGAGGAGCTACGGAGAACTTTCTTTGGGGCCATCTTCTTCAGAGCAGGTCAGACAGCAGGCCGCAGTTGCACGAATTGTAGAGTTGTCTGAGGCCAGACGTGACGTCGCGTGACGTTATGCTGCACACACACACCGCTGCAGGACTTCTTCCTGGCACTGGTGGTTCTCTTGAGTCTTGTGCACCTAAAAAAAATGGAAGACAGAGGAACATCAGTTCAGTTATAGAGCACAAAAAAATCGAAAAACACTGCAAAATCAGCACAATCCCAATCCATCCATGCCCTCCATAATGTTTAAATTCAAGACAACCCACAGAAAGACTAGGCCCATGCAAGACTCACTACCCCTGGGCATAAATAAAGGTTGAAAAGTAGGCAAAATGGTTGGAGGCCTAACAACAAAGCCTGCATTCAAAATGGCCACTTGCCTGCCAAGCACATGGCCAGTGCCTGTAGCTGCACTCAAAATGGCCACCAGCCACATGGCATGTCCCTCCCCATGAACACACCCAAAAATCGAAAAACACTGCAAAATCAGCACAATCCCATTCCATCCATGGCCTCCATGATGTTTAAATTCAAGACAACCCACAGAAATACTAGGCCCATGCAAGACTCACTACCCCTGGCATAAATAAAGGTTGAAAAGTAGGCAAAATGGTTGGAGGCCTAACAACAAAGCCTGCATTCAAAATGGCCACTTGCCTGCCAGCACATGGCCAGTGCCTGTAGCTGCACTCAAAATGGCCACCAGCCACATGGCATGTCCCTCCCCATGAACACCCCCAAAAATCGAAAAACACTGCAAAATCAGCACAATCCCATTCAATCCATGGCCTCCATGATGTTTAAATTCAAGACAACCCACAGAAAGACTAGGCCCATGCTAGACTCAAATACCCCTGGTGAAAAGGCCACAAGTACAGGCCCAAAAATCGAAAAACACTGCAAAATCAGCACAATCCTATTCCATCCATGGCCTCCATGATGTTTAAATTCAAGACAGCCCACAGAAAGACTAGGCCCATGCTAGACTCAAATACCCCTGGTGAAAAGGCCCCAACAACAGGTCAAAAATCGAAAAACACAAAATTTTACAAAAAAAAAAAATCGAAAAACACAGAAAAATCAGCACAATCCCAATTCATCTATGGCCTCCATGATGTTTAAATTCAAGACAACCCACAGAAATACTAGGCCCATGCAAGACTCACTACCCCTGGCATAAATAAAGGTTGAAAAGTAGGCAAAATGGTTGGAGGCCTAACAACAAAGCCTGCATTCAAAATGGCCACTTGCCTGCCAGCACATGGCCAGTGCCTGTAGCTGCACTCAAAATGGCCACCAGCCACATGGCATGTCCCTCCCCATGAACACCCCCAAAAATCGAAAAACACTGCAAAATCAGCACAATCCCATTCCATCCATGGCCTCCATGATGTTTAAATTCAAGACAACCCACAGAAATACTAGGCCCATGCAAGACTCACTACCCCTGGCATAAATAAAGGTTGAAAAGTAGGCAAAATGGTTGGAGGCCTAACAACAAAGCCTGCATTCAAAATGGCCACTTGCCTGCCAGCACATGGCCAGTGCCTGTAGCTGCACTCAAAATGGCCACCAGCCACATGGCATGTCCCTCCCCATGAACACCCCCAAAAATCGAAAAACACTGCAAAATCAGCACAATCCCATTCAATCCATGGCCTCCATGATGTTTAAATTCAAGACAACCCACAGAAAGACTAGGCCCATGCTAGACTCAAATACCCCTGGTGAAAAGGCCACAAGTACAGGCCCAAAAATCGAAAAACACTGCAAAATCAGCACAATCCTATTCCATCCATGGCCTCCATGATGTTTAAATTCAAGACAGCCCACAGAAAGACTAGGCCCATGCTAGACTCAAATACCCCTGGTGAAAAGGCCCCAACAACAGGTCAAAAATCGAAAAACACAAAATTTTACAAAAAAAAAAAATCGAAAAACACAGAAAAATCAGCACAATCCCAATTCATCTATGGCCTCCATGATGTTTAAATTCAAGACAACCCACAGAAATACTAGGCCCATGCAAGACTCACTACCCCTGGCATAAATAAAGGTTGAAAAGTAGGCAAAATGGTTGGAGGCCTAACAACAAAGCCTGCATTCAAAATGGCCACTTGCCTGCCAGCACATGGCCAGTGCCTGTAGCTGCACTCAAAATGGCCACCAGCCACATGGCATGTCCCTCCCCATGAACACCCCCAAAAATCGAAAAACACTGCAAAATCAGCACAATCCCATTCCATCCATGGCCTCCATGATGTTTAAATTCAAGACAACCCACAGAAATACTAGGCCCATGCAAGACTCACTACCCCTGGCATAAATAAAGGTTGAAAAGTAGGCAAAATGGTTGGAGGCCTAACAACAAAGCCTGCATTCAAAATGGCCACTTGCCTGCCAGCACATGGCCAGTGCCTGTAGCTGCACTCAAAATGGCCACCAGCCACATGGCATGTCCCTCCCCATGAACACCCCCAAAAATCGAAAAACACTGCAAAATCAGCACAATCCCATTCCATCCATGGCCTCCATGATGTTTAAATTCAAGACAGCCCACAGAAAGACTAGGCCCATGCACCACTCACTACCCCTGGTCAAGGCCCCAACAACAGGTCAAAAATCGAAAAACACAAAATTTTACAAAAAAAAAAAATCGAAAAACACAGAAAAATCAGCACAATCCCAATTCATCTATGGCCTCCATGATGTTTAAATTCAAGACAACCCACAGAAAGAATCAGTCCACCCACCACTGAGTACCCCTGGGAAAAGGCCCCAAAACAGCCCAAAAATCGAAAATCCCAAAATTTTAGTTGCAGCAACTGTAATGCCCCAAACAAACTTACTTGTAAAATTTCTAATCCAACAGTGATCCAAAGAAAGTCAAAAAGGCCTCAAATCCAAAGATCCAGCAGCATCCACAAAAGGTAATCCTTCCAGGTCCACATCCGAATGAAAAGTGACCAGGAGATGGACAAAGCACTGGGAGGAGCCTGCTGAACAGGAACAGGAAGTTGAAGACTATGGGGCACTTCCTTCCTCCCACCCCCCTGCCCCCCTCCCCAAAATGGACTCCTCGCTAAAAAAGTGCAGGCAAATGTCAAACTAAGGAGTTATTCACATAAAAATCATCATTTCTAGAAGGTTTATGCTGCTTGCTGGTGGATTTCTTGTGCAGAATTGCAAATTTATATTTTCGCGCGCCGCATCTCAAATCTCGCAATTGCGAAGTACCGCGAGACGTGATCTCGTCGTACTCGCGTTGACAAACTATCGCTGGCAAGCCGCGATGACGTAATCGCGCTCGCCAATTCCCGCGGGATCACACAGCAAGATCCAAAATGGCGCAGCACTCGCAAACTATCGAAAAAAACAACTCGGCAAACGATGATAAACGCCGCGCGCCGCAAAAATTGTATCACCAACGCCGCGCGCCGCCAAAAAAATCCGCTGCGTGCGAATTTGCGGATTTTGCGGGAAATCCGCAAATCTCGCGGATTGCGGATTTCCCGAAAATCCGCAAAATCCGCGAGCGGAACGGATTTTCCGCCCACGCTTACTCCCGATCTGGTCTTTCTGGTGCGGGGGACCACGGCGTAGGAAAGTTGGGCTGATCATAGGGTCCTTTGGGGTGCGTGGAATTTGAGTCGGCTGTTCAGGTATGCTGGTCCGGTGCCGTGGAGGGCCTTGTGTGCGTGGATGAGCATCTTAAAGGTGATTCTCGCCTCGACGGGGAGCCAGTGGAGTGTGCGCAGGTGCTGGGAGATGTGGCAGTGTTTTGGCAGGTTGAGGACCAGTCTTGCGGCGGCGTTCTGGATGTTCTGTAGCTTGCGAATGAGGTTTTTGTTTATTCCGGCGTAGAGTGCGTTGCCGTAGTCGAGTCTGCTGGTGACCAGGGCGTGAGTGACTGTCTTTCGGTGTTCGAGGGGGATCCATTTGAAGGTCTTACGAAGGAGGCGGAGGGTGTGGAAGCAGGAAGATGAGACAGAGTTGATCTGGCGGTCCATTTTGAGTTCGGAGTCCAGGATGATTCCCAGGTTGCGTGCGTGGTCTGTGGGGGTTGGCGGGTTTACGAGGGCGGTGGGCCACCAGGTGTCGCTCCAGGCGTCAGGGTTTGGGCCCATGATGAGTACTTCTGTTTTGTTGGTGTTTAGTTGAAGGCAGCTGTTTTTCATCCATTTGGCGACGGCTTCCATGCCTTCTCGAAAGTTTCATCTGGCGGTGTTGGGCTCGTTGGATAGGGAGAGGATGAGCTGGGTGTTGTCTGCATATGACACGATGTTGAGTCCGTAGGTTCTGACGATGGGGGCAAGTGGAGCCATGTAGACGTTGAAGAGCGTCGGGCTGAGGGCGGAGCCCTGGGGGACTCCGCAGGTGATCGGTGTGGGGTCCGAGAGGAAAGGGGGGAGTCTGACCCGCTGCGTCCTGCCGGAGAGGAAGGAGCAGATCCAGTCGAGGGCCTTGTCCTGGATTCCTGCATCGTAGAGTCTGCGTATTAGGGTGCGGTGGGAGACTGTGTCGAACGCTGCTGATAGGTCGAGGAGGATGAGGGCTACTGTTTCTCCTTTGTCCAGTAAGGTGCGGATGTCGTCTGATGCGTCGAGGAGGGCGGTTTCCGTACTGTGGTTTTCTCTGAAGCCGGATTGGGAGGAGTCGAGGATGTTGTGTTCTTCAATGAATGTGGCGAGTTGGCTGTTGATGGCTTTCTCAATGACTTTCGCTGGGAACGGGAGCAGGGAGATGGGTCTGTAGTTTTTGAGGTCGGTGGGGTCCGCTGAGGGTTTCTTTAGGAGGGGGTTGACCTCGGCGTGTTTCCAGTCGTCGGGGAACGAGGCGGTCGCCAGGGAGCGGTTGATGGTTTGGCGGAGCATGGGTGCGATGGTGTTGGCGGCTCTGTTGAAGATGTGGTGGGGGCAGGGGTCCGTGGGGGCCCCTGAGTGGATTGACTTCATTGTCTTCAGTGTGTCTTCGGTGGTGAGGGCTGTCCAGTCATCAATCGCTGGTTTCCGGGTGTCGGGGGTGGTTGGTGAGGGTTCAGTGTGTTGGTTGTCTTCGTCGAAGTTGTCGTAGATGCTCTTGGTTTTGTGGTGGAAAAAGATGCTGAGTTTGTCGCAGAGTTCTTGTGAGGGAGGGATGTCGGTAGACTCGCTGGTGGGTTGGGCGAACTCCTTGATGATGCTGAAGAGTTCCTTGCTGTTGTGTGCGTGGGTGGAGATTCTGTCCTCAATCGCTTTTTTCCTCGTTTTTCTGATGAGTTGATGGTGGGCGTTGGTGGCGGCTCTGAAGTTGTTGTGGGCTTCTGTGGATTTGGTGTTTCTCCAGGCCTTTTCAAGGCGGCGGCATGTGCGCCTGGACTCTCGAAGTTCGGTGGTAAACCATCTGGCTTTCTTGGCACGGGTATTGTTTTTCTTGAGGGGGCTATGGTGTTGGTGCTGTCCGCGATCCATCTATGCAGGGTTCGTGCTGCGGTGTTGGGGTCGTCGTTTTCTGCGATGGTTGGGGTGGAGTTGTTGAGTGAGGAGGTGAGCTGGTCATCGGTGATTTTGGTCCAGTTTCTTTGTGGAAGCAGGTGCTGGTGTCTGTGGATGGTGGGTGTTCTGAAGGTGAAGTGGACGCAACGATGGTCGGTCCATGGGAGTTTGGTGGTGTGGCTGAAGGTGATGGAGTTTCCTGTAGTGAAGAGGGGGTCGAGGGTGTGTCCTGCTGAGTGCGTGGGCTCGGTCACGATCTGGCGGAGTCCAATGTTGTGGAGGTTGTCCAGGAGGGATGTGGTGTTGTGGTCCAGTTGATTGTCGAGGTGGAAGTTGAGGTCTCCCAGCAGGGTGTAGTTGGTGGATGCGATGGCCTGCGGGGAGATAATGTCCGTGATGGAGTTGGCGAAGGGTCCGCGGGGTCCAGGGGGTCGGTAGATGAGGGTTCCTCGGAGGGCGGCCAATAACATAGCCAGTGCCACATATTTGCGGTGGGCCGCTTGAAGCGGTTCAACATAGCCCAGCAGCGCCACTATCGGAGATGGGCCCACCACCATGTGTATCATTTTGGATATGGCCTGAAAAACTTGATCCCAATAGCGGTATACCTGATCACATCCCCATGCAAGGTGTAAGAAATCAGCCCCCGGTGCCCCACATCTGTCACAAGTGTCAGTAGACCGCAACTGAAATCTGTGCAGACGTGCTGGTGTGTGATATAATCTGTGTAGGAATTTATAATGAATAATCCTATATCTACTGCTAGACGATATGCGCTCCGTCTGTTGCAAACAAAAATCCCACTGCCTGTCAGTAAGTGCCATGGCCAACTCTTGGTCCCACTTCTTCCTAGCAGGTACATCTGTATAGTCCATATTGACACGGACCGATTTATATAGCGTAGATACCAGTTTGTTGGGGTTATCATGCAGAAGCAGGTTCTGTAGTGGGATAAGTACAGGAGGTTCGCGTGGGAAGTCAGGTGTAACCACCTGTAAACCATGCCGGAGCCGGATATAGTAAAATACATCCAGCGGCGTCGGCTGTATCCCTTCGTAGAGCTGATCTTTGGTACGGAAGGTGCCATCATGGTATAGGTCCCCCCATGTTTGAACATGTATTTTCGTCAACAGCTTCTGAAAGCCAGCCTCCTCTAAAAGCGGCAACTGCGGGTGATAAGTCAAAGGCAATAGTGGGGCGTATAATAGTTGTATATCGAGTCTCGAGCGTATATGATGCCACGCAGTCACGGTGCTCAGTACTGTGTTGGGAGCTTTATCTCTACCTTCTACCGGGGAGTATAACGCACCTTCAATTGGGGTTGGGTGTGCCAGCCAATGTTCAGCTGCCAGTTGGGGCATGTACCTAGGTTGTCAAATCCAGAAGTAGGCAAAGTGGGCCTGGGCAGCGCGGTAATAGAGTTCAAAATCTGGAATCCAAAAACTACCCTGTGAGTAAGGACTGATAAGGACCTCCCATTTGAGTCTCGGTGATTTCCCACCCCATACCAGTTTAAGCAGTTCTGAGCGCAGCAGCCGAAAAAAATAGGCTCCGGGATGAAATGGTATGTTCAAAAAGAGATATAGAAGCTGAGGGAGTATCACCATCTTAACTAATGAACCTCTCCCAGCCATGGACAGGGGAAGAGTTATCCATCTGGAAATATAATCACTGATTTTATCCATCACCGTGCCATAATTAGCACGAATCAATGCCTCCCTGTCTTTTTCTATATGTATTCCCAGGTATTTAAAATCCACCTCACACCAAGCAAGTGGGTATTCCAATGGAAACTTATGTGTCGAGGCGGTAAGTGGGAAAATGTACGACTTGTTCCCGTTTATCTGGACGCCAGAGAGAGCTCCAAACCGTATGAATTCCCTAAGTATGGGGTGCAAGTTCTCACCTGGGTGACGAACATAGAGTGTAATATCATCGGCGTACATCGAAATGAGTATCTGCCTTTGAAAACAGTGCAATGCACTATCCCGATGATGTTGACATAATTTAGCTGCAAGGGGTTCTGTGGCTATGGCAAACAGGAGTGGGGAAAGGGGGCAACCCTGCCTAGTTCCCCTGGATACAGGGAATTACGAAGACAATCTCCCGTTAATAAGGACTCTGGCCACTGGGCGCGTATATAATAACCTGATCCAGGAAATGAAGATAAGTGGGAAGCCCATACGCTCGAGTACCCGGAATACATAATCCCACTCCAGCGAATCAAACGCCTTGGTGGCGTCTAAAAAAATGGCCGCCATTGGCAAGTCCTCGTGAACGGAATCATAGACAGAAAAAAAGGTGCGGAGGTTGTGCGATGTCGCCCTGCCTGGGACAAATCCAGCCTGATCAGGGAGTATTAGGTCAGGCAATAGAAGGCTAATGCGCGCCACTATTAATTTGGCGAGAACCTTCACGTCGCAGTTCAGCAATGATAGGGGCCTATATGAATCGCAATGAGTAGCGGGCTTCCCCGGCTTGAGTAGGGACATGATGAGAGCGATTCTCATGGAGGCAGGGAGGTGGCCAACCTCCAGCGCATCTTCATATACTTTGCGCAGTACCGGTGCCATGAAGTCTATGAATGTCTTGTAAAATTCAATAGGTATGCCATCCAGCCCGGTGGCTTTACCCGATTTCATGTGCATGATAGCCTCCCTGACTTCATCTAGTTCGAACGGGGCACTCAGAAAAGCCCTTTGGGAATCACTCAGCCACCCCAATGATACATCTGCCAGTTCCCCTGTCCTGGTTGAGGAGTATAGTGTACTATAGTGTTGTACAAATTCATTCAATATGTGTGTGGTGTACCTGAGTAACAACCCTTCAGCAGTTTCCAACTCGAGTATGACAGTTGGTGAACGCATAAGTTTAATCGTTGCAGCTAAGGCCTTCCCAGGCCTCTCACCCTCCCCATATCTTCTGGCCACCCAGTGTTTGTTCCTTAACTTCACCTCCCGTGCAGCTTCATCAGTATATTCCGATAGTTTTTCCCGTATTACAGCTAGTGTATTACTCCCAGGGTTTGCTCGGAGGGCCTCTTCCGCATTTCCGAGGTCTGATTCCAGAGACTTCAATCTATTCAGTATGCTCTTGAGCACCCCGGAGCCCTTTGAAATGCAGAGACCCCTGAGTGTGGCTTTAAAAGCATCCCATATAGTTTCGACATCCTGGACTGAGTCTTTATTACGTTTGAAAAATTCTAGGCATTCCTCTCGAAGTTCTTCCTGGAATTCCGTGTCCAGTAGCATCGAGGGTTGCATACGCCATGCCGTAACAGGGGGGCCCATTTCAGATCCTCTCAATGTGATGAGGAAAGGTGAGTGATCGGAATATGTTCTGGGGAGGTGTGTCGAGCGCACTAGCGATGTGTAGAGTTGTGGCGTCAAGAGTATGTAATCAAGTCTGGCCCATGATCTTGCCTGTGCGGTGAAATGTGTACCTTCTCCCCTTGCCCCATGCTGAGATCTCCATGCATCTATGAGATTATTACCATCAATAGTCGCACGGAGGACCACCCTCCCACTAGTATAGTGATGGGGGGCGGGGTGTGACCTGTCCAAGACAGGATTTAGGGTTGTATTGAAATCACCCCCCCAGATGAGGTTGAGAGAGCGCAATTTGAATGAAAAGTATATCTGTACCATATTTACAAGCATATCGCATAAACGTAGAAGTTGTAACATGAAGGAGCACTTGTAGCGTAAAGTTAGCCGATGTAACTTAAGTAATAGGAAATGTATTCGTATATATTTTAGAAAATGCATTAGGAAGAGCATGTATATATAGTGGTCTAATATAGAAATGTGAAAATGCTTAAAGAACAGTAGAACGTGCTAAACTGAATATACGTATGTAATCATTAGACGGAGAAAGAAGACGAATTATAAAGCGAAGAAATGTGTAGATTATATAGCACTGTGTAGAAACGAGAATGTAAACGTTGTATTTTATGTAACATGGATTCAAGTAATCACCGATTCGCTAATTCGATTATATATATATGTATGTGTGTTAAAGGTTATACTGTGTAGACGAAGGAGTTTTAGAAAGTGTGGTCATATGTGATTTTAACCTAACTGACCAAGGGTTCGCAAGAGTGTAGTCCACTGCATGTAATTTAGTGGTCTCACAGGAAGAGGGGGATAGCTTTGATCTGTACGTGCGAGACAAGAGTCAAAGGTCTTGCTAGATTTAAGGTGACAATGCTGGACGAAGTTTATGGCCTAAGTGAGATAAGAGACGCTTGGAATTTGGGGTCTTGTTTAGGAATGACCGTTCACAGGACCAAACGAGGTTATAATCACAACGGTAATGAATGGAACTCTGTTGAGGTGATAGACTTTGCTCTGAAAGTGTCAACTGGAATGTCAATGAAGTCACCAGCACGAAGACGAAGATGGCTCCTAAGAAGCAAGGTCAACTTAACGGACGACGCGAAGAGATGAAGCTATGGAAAAACCCAAGAATGAGAGCATGTGTAAATGTATACGTGGTGGGCGTCAAGGGGCGTTCCACCCATACTGTGATTGTGTATTTAGGGACAGCACCCTGGGGAGAGGGAGCAGAGCAAGCGCAGAACAGAAGATCAGAAAGCTGAGCGCAAGGGAGCAGTAGGTCTAGGACCCTTAGAGAGCGGATGGGTAGGCAGAAAGGGTACTGTTTCTCGAAATAGAATTCCATCAGAGGCTAAGAGAGTTTGAACTTCTTTGGAAGTCAAACTGCTGACACCTTTTTTAGGTAAGGAACTTGCGAAGTAGGGATGTCACCTAGTATAGAGTAGGGACAGATTTAACTTGTTATTCTCTTTTATAGATGACGCAACGGATCCACTTTGTGTCTATGCTTTTTAATCTGTTCATTCTGGAATTGATCTTAATTGTATTCTTTTGTAGACTTAGATTCTTTAGGGAATTTATGTTCCTTTTAGTTCCTGTATACTTGTTGAATCTTATCCTGAGAGGATTGTATATGCAATTGATTCTGATTTTATATTAAAACTTTTAAACTTTATCAGTCGTAAGTGGTTCTTCAGAGTTGCGTCAGTCTATGGGGTTGATTTAACCTATGTGGGGTTGCCTTTTACTCAATGACAGAAAATAATCGATCCAAAAGGAAGAATGAGATAGGTATCTACGTAATCAGAAAAGGTATCAAAACCTCATTCCCCGCAGTTGGTAGCAGAGAAAGATGAAGAGCGTCTGAACGTGAGAGGAAGACGTCTCGTCCGTTGAGGTGACAATTACAGTTAGACTGTGGACGTACAGTCAAGAAAAGTGATCGCTTGGACGGAAGTAGTCATTTTTCGGCGTATGAATGAAAACGCATGCAAGATCGTGAGACGAGTTGAGAAAGGAGGGGAACTGCTGCAGAGGGGACGAGTGACGTCAGCGTAGAGCCGCGCTGAGATTGGCCGGTCAGCGTAGAGTCGCGCTGGGATAGGCTGGTCAGCGAGAGCCGCGCAGGGATTGGTGGTTGTCAGCAAGAAGTAAATAAGGAAGAGAATTAAAGGAAAATCATAGATTTTGAAAATGAAGTGTTTTAAACGTTTAAGGGCGATCTTTAAGAAAGACAGAGGAAGCTTGTATGCAGGGAAAGAAGCTCCACCAGAAGGCACACCAGCTTATTATATGGCTGTGAATGTAGGGTTACACTCAATACTATGGATCTCCGAGTGGAGTAAGCTAACAGAAGGAAATGAGGAACTGACGTTTCCGAGATACGGGACGTTTAGGTTAGAAGTATTGAACCAACTGAAAGCGGTAATGCTAGCAACGAGACCTCTACCGAGGCCAACACAGTTCGAAGCCCTTAGTGCATGGTTTAGAACGGCACACGAAAAGAGCTTGAATAGACACCAAGAAAGAGTGAGACGATCGGTAAAAGCAGTGCAGGATGCTAAATGGGATGATGAAGCTAAAAAGTGGAGGGTGCAGAAGATAGAAGCAGACAAACTGTTCACAATGCTAGAGACTACGGGAGAAAAGAAACCTCTAGAAGAAAATGAGGATAGCGAGCCAGATGAGGATCTGATAGAGAGGCTATTATTAGATAGACCACCTCCGTACAACAGAGAAGCCGAAAGTCCCGAACTACAGCAAGGGGATGGGGCTAGGTGGGGGGAATATAAACCGCTCCCCACATCAGAGTGGGATCCCAAGAAAGGTGAGGAAGTACCTCAATCTAGTCCCGTACAGAGAGTAGTAGGAAGATTCGTGGTCCAGAAGGTGCCAGAAACGCAGTGTGCAAGGTCGTATCAATTGCCGGATGCTCTACAAGTACCTGTTACCATAGGTCCTATAGTGTCAATCTACAACCCGGAGGGAGTCCAGCAGGAGGAACAGGCACGATGGGACAGGGAAAGGGCAGAGATGGAGAGTAGGAATAATACGATCAATTCCCAAAGGCAGTTGCTAGGACCAAAGAGTCGGAGTACCCCATTGGATTCAGCAACGGGTCCCTGGATAGAACAAGGGGGTCAGAGAGGACAGATGGATCTGAGGGGACCGAAACCGAAAACCTTTAAGGAATTAAGGGAGTATTTGAAAGAATGGGATGCTGCCGAAGAGACTCAGAATAAAAGATTAGAAACAGAAGCAGAATGGAGAGATCAGGATAACAGGATCCTCTCTCACTGCGGAGCTGGCGAAAGCAGCCCGGAGTGGGAGGGAGGGAGTCAAGGAAGCAAGGGAGATACTTGCCATACCATCGGTGGCACTAGACAAATGTGTGAGGACAAGAGTGCAGGGTGTGGGGGAGTGCCTCGCCTCATTCTTAGTGAGGGAGAACGAAAGACGCAGGAGTACCGAGATAGCTTCAGGTGCACTCACCATGCCCCGGGAGAAAACGTGCGACATTGGAGTCACGAGAATATAGGGAGTCGCGAAAGGTCTCGCCATACATCCAGTGATCACGGACGGGATCGCGGGAACATGGAGGACCGTGAAGGACCTTACCGTTTATTGAGTGACACCAGACAGCAAGGGAGTTGCAGTGATATAGAGCAGAACGGAGGATCCTATCTTGCATCTAGAGAGACCGAGCCGAAAAGACAGAACGCAGTAATGGGGGATAGAACATTGTTCCACCATACCCCAAGGGAGGATGGGAGAGCTTGGGATCTAGAGAGGTGGGAACAAAGAGAAGCAAGAAGGACGCCTCATAACTCACCTGCACCGAGACGTAGGGCTCGTAGTGGGGGTGAGAGGGATGTATACGAACCACCTAGGGGTGAGGTACTGAGAGCTGAGATAAAAGCAAAACGGCTCGACGTAATGAGTTTAAAATCAGATTTGGATGAAATAATAGACGGCACATTGCCAATGGAAAGGATAGAGCTGTACGATCAGGGAGAAATACTGTTTATGTCTAAGGATGTTACTCGGAAAGCGAGGTCAGTTCATGAAAAATTATCTGAGTTGGCAGACAGGTACATGATAGACTTATCCCGAACTAAAGCTTTACAGGGTAACCATAGGCTAAACTGCACGGATCAGGATCTAGATGAGCGTAGGACGATTGGGCTGAAAGTACACATAAAGGAACTGATCCTGAGTATCAGAATGTGGAGGGATTTGGATAAATGGGAGGAAAGATGGTCCAAGAGGGGATCCGTCAGAAGGAGTACACTTACGAGGTCCCCGGATGGAGAGCTAATGCGAATGGAAGCTTTCCCTTTGCGAGAAATCGCGAACGGAAGCTACGTGCATGTGCCCTGGAGTAGGGGGGATTTAGCGGCATTTACCAATTCCTTTCCAAAGCTCAGGGAGAATCCCGTCGAGTGGTACAAACAGGTAGAGAGGTTCGTGAAGATCTCTAAGGTGTTGTGGATCGACTTGAACACCCTGTTTGATATCGTAGTACCCGGAGATTTGTGGACGGCATGTAAGCTTAGTGTCGAATGGCCCATTTGTGAACCAGATAGGGATGCTCGGACGAATGGTCCATCAGAGAGAGTCATGGAAAAATACGAGAGGGTAATTGCATGGTTAAAGGAGAAGGTGCCGGTGCAGGACATAGACTGGGTTAAGATAGATCGAACAACTCAGGAACCTAAAGAGACCGTTCACGAGTTCTATGAGAGATTGCTGAAAGCATTCAAACAGTACAGTGGGTTGGATGTGATGGATCCCAAAGACATAGGACAGTTTGTGTCGAAGTTTGTCCTGGGATTGCGACCAGACATAAGCTTAATGATACAACAGCATTTGATCTGTTGGCAAAACAAACCGTTAGATGAGATTCTGAGGTATGCGAGGTACTGTAGCGATGAAATAGATTCAAAAGCAAAGAAACTTAAGGAAAAGCTGATGTTGGTGCAGATGCAATCAGCTGGAAAGGGTGGACAGCGGCAACAGGGAACAGGAACCCTAGGAAAGAAACAGAATAATCAGAGCAGAGATGAGGAAGAAAGACCAAGACCGAGGGTAGATATCGCGACACTGAAAAAGACAACGAGGTGCCATCAGTGTAACGAGGTGGGACATTGGAGACGCGAGTGTCCCTATAATGTCGAGATGGGGGAATTAGAACAGGAGGAGGATGAGGTTCAAACCAGCATGGTAAAGGGAACAGCAGTCCCGAAGGGAAAGTTTATCAAAGGGGGGACTCAGACTCCTCGAGCCCCGTTCCCTCAACCGCCTCGCATTACAAATGGAGGAAAAACCTATGGACAACTGCAACTGTTTGTAGGAGGAGAAGAATGCTACTACGTTGATCCTCTTACAGGGCAACGAGTGAATAGGGAAGAAGACTGTACTCTAGGAGCAGCCCTGGAAGTAGACCAGAGAGGACCATACGTAGAGGCTGAGGTGGCTGGATGTCCTACGACCTTTTTGGTAGATACGGGGGCCACTCGATCCACTTTGAGATCGGCGGTAGTCCCAGGTTTGCCAATGTCGGGAGAGACGATTCAGGTGGTAGGAGTCGCAAACAGGAGAATGATGAATCCTCTGACTGAACCAGTGTCAGTGAAGATAGGGAACTACAGTGATGAACATCAGTTTGTGATTTGTGATTCTAGCCCTGTGTGTCTGCTAGGAAGAGATCTGTTGTGTAAACTAAATTGCACTATATATTGCACACCTGAAGGAGTAGAAGTGCAGACTAACGATGATGATGCCGATTTTAAGGTTGTAAACTCGCAGGGATGCGTGGAACTATATCCTACCCTAACGGTGGAGGAGCTTCCACAGGACTTGAAGGAGACAGTGTCAGCTGAGGTGTGGGATTTTACTGGAGAAGAAATAGGACTGATCAAAGGGGTAGAACCGGTAAAGATCATGGTAAAACCCAATGCTGAGTATCCAAGAACATCACAATATAAGTTGACACCGGAGACAATTGCAGGAATAAAGCCTGTGATCGAATCCATGATTAAACAGGGAATACTGAAGGAGATCGTGGGAAGCCCATGTAACTCCCCGATTATGGGTTTGCAGAAGCCTAGTGGGAAATACAGAATAGTGCAGGATCTTCGAAAGATTAATAATATCGTTGTTTCATGTTGTCCAGTGGTACCGAATCCATCAGTAATATTGTTTCAGATACCGTTCCAAGCTGAATGGTTCACAGTGATAGACTTGTGCCAGGCTTTCTTTTCGATTCCTTTAGATGAGGAGAGCCAGTATTTGTTTGCTTTTAAGCTGGAAAATCGCGTTTTAACATGGTGCCGTATTCCCCAGGGGTATACAGAAAGCCCATCGATTTTTAACCAGCTGCTGAAGAAAAATCTTGAAAGTCTAGTACTGCCCAAGAACTCGGTTCTGGTCCAGTACATAGATGATCTCCTAGTGGCGTCAGAAACTGAGGAAGCTTGCAAAGTAGACACCATCACCTTACTAAATCACTTGGCCGAGAACGGACACAAGGTGTCTCCAAGTAAATTGCAGTATTGTCTGACCGAAGTGCAATACTTGGGCCACAGGATTGAAAAGGGAAAACGAAAGGTGTCTCCGGACAGAATAGAGGCGATCATGAAAATGAACTCGCCTAAAACACAAAGAGAAGTCAGGATGTTCCTAGGCATGGTCGGTTATGGTCGGCAGTGGATAGCCAACTTTTCACTGAAGGCAAAACCTTTACTAAAACTGACGCACAAGGGAGTGAGTGATCCGGTACCATGGGACAAAGATTGTTTGATGGCATTTTTGCAGCTGAGGGAGGACTTGTGTCGTGCCCCGGCTTTGGGAATGCCTGATTACGAAAAACCATTCTTGCTTTACTGCTGCGAAAGAGAAGGTTGTGCTTTAGCAGTTTTGGCCCAGATACACGGAAATGCGCGTAGGCCAGTTGCGTATTTTTCGGCTACATTAGATCCAGTAGCCGCAGCGTTGCCCGGATGTCTCAAATCCGTTGCTGCAACGGGTGTCAGCATTGAAAGATGTGAAAATGTGGTAATGGGACATCAGTTAGTGGTGTACGTACCGCATTCTGTGGAATTGTTAATGACCAGGACTAAGACTCAGCATCTGACGAATAGTAGGCTCACACGCTACGAGCAAGTCATATTGGCTGCTGAGAATGTGACCCTAAAGAGATGCTCTGTCTTGAATCCTGCTACTTTGATGCCACTTCCAAATGATATGGATGATGAAATCTGTACAGATCATGACTGCCTTGATGTGACTGAACTATGCACCAAACCGAGACCAGATATCGTGGATGAGCCATTGACTGACCCCGATGAAATATTCTTTGTTGATGGTTCATGCGTAAGAGACGATATCGGTCAGCTGAGAGCAGCATATGCAGTTTGTACAATTACCAGAGTTGTGGAAGCCGCTTGCCTGGAAGGAGTACACTCCGCTCAGGTAGCTGAAATCATTGCTTTGACCCGTGCCTGTTTGGCAGGTAACAAAATTCGAGTCACCATATACACCGATAGCCAGTATGGTTTCGGGGTAGTTCACGACTACGGGCAGTTATGGTCTCAAAGAGGTTACATGACCTCCTCGGGTTCTCCTATTAGGAATGGAGAATTCGTGAGATTATTGTTAGAAGCATTACAAGGTCCGACAGCTATAGCGGTTGTCAAATGCGCCGCGCACACAAGGAATACTGACTTTGTGTCGCAAGGTAACCGATACGCAGACGAAGTTGCACGTTATTGTGCATAACAGGGGTATTCTCACACCAATGTAGAAGTGGGGGGAATACAGGAAAGAACTGAGTTGACTATGTTATTAGACACTGTAGATACGTGGGACGAATTGAAGTGTGTTCAGGAAAATGCACCAGATGATGAGAAAAAAGCATGGGAGACAGCTGGATGTACCAAAAGTGAAATGAATTTTTGGATTTCTGCAGATGGGAGAGCAGTTTTACCAAACGAACTTGTTAGTCCAATGGCAAGGAGATTGCATGGACCAGCACATATAGGTAGAGATGCTATGGTGAGAGTATTCAGACAAAAGTGGTACAATCCGAAGTTTAGAGTAGCGGCAGAAGCAGTATGTCAGCGTTGTGCGATCTGTCAGCAACTAAACGTAGGGAAAAGAACACCAGTCACATTGAGTCACATAGGGAGGTCTGGGGGCCTTTCAATAGAATGCAGCTGGATTTTATTGAAATGCCCAAGTGCAATCGACTCAGATACGTCTTAGTGATTGTTTGCATATTTTCCAGATGGGTTGAAGCTTACCCGACACGTAGGTGCGATACACTTACAGTAGCAAAACTGTTGCTTAGAGAGTTGATACTGAGGTTTGGGGTGCCATCCTCTTTGGAATCGGACAGAGGAACTCATTTCAACAGCGAAATAGTGAAGATGCTATGTTCAGCCTTGAGTATTGACCAGAAGCTCCACTGTAGTTATCGACCAGAAGCTTCGGGGATTGTAGAGCAAATCAACAGCACAATTAAATCCAGACTTGCCAAAGTTTGTTCATCGACATCTCTGAGTTGGCCTGATGCACTTCCATTGGTTCTTATGAGCCTACGTAGCACACCAGATAGAAGAACAGGTCTCTCTCCACACGAGGTGCTAATGGGAAGAGCTATGAGATTGCCATCGGTTCCGACTGCAGCATTATTGAACATCACAGACGATTTGATCTTGGACTACTGCAAGGGACTATCTGATGCCATTCATTCTGTGTCCCTCCAGGTCCAGGCTGCAGAGGTACCATCAGCACAAGACTTGTGCCATGACCTGTGTCCGGGGGACTGGGTCCTGGTGAAGAAGCATGTCAGGAAGAACTGTCTAGACGCGCGCTGGCGAGGACCGTTCCAAGTCATACTAGTTACGAACACTGCAGTAAAGTGTGGAGGCTTGCCCAACTGGATACACGCCTCACACACCCGAAGAGTTCCAGCACCTCTGGAAGAAACAGCTCCTCTCTCGGATGAGAATCCAGCGGAAAGCGGAGAAGCCACAGAGAGGGAAAGCCAAGCTGTAGAGGTGATTGAAGAGGCTGAGCCTGTGTCGGAACAAGCTGACGACGGTCAGGACACCAGTGAGACCGAAGTCGCCTCAGAAGAGGAAAGTAGCTGGGAGTTCGAGTCAGATACCGAACAAGCTGCAAGTGATCAAGAGACGAGTTCAAGAACAAGGAGCAGGAGGACAAGGAATGGAGAAGCTAGTTGGCCGGAAAGAAGGAGAAAGTCAAGCTTGAGAGCAAATCCAGAGAGCACCCTTGTCCCGATCTCTGAAGATTCGGAACTAGACGAAGAAGCTACGGATTCAGGCTCTGAGAGTCCGAGAAGATCAAGAAGGGTACGTGTGCCCTGCAGAAGGTACGCCACCCCAGAGTGGACTTATCTAGCAGATGTCTTGGGGACAGAGATCTGGGAGAGTGAGAGAAGTGCAAGTGATCAATCTCGATCCATTTGTGGCAGTGGAGATATGGATGTTGACGCCTGGAATCGAGACTGAGGGGTTACTGACTTTCACACTTCCCATTCCCCTTTACCTAAGTCGGATCAAAGACCTAGTACTGAATCGATTAGAGTTTCCGACTTTTGGTCATCAAATACCAGCACAAGAAGAAAAAGTCATTCGTTTAGAATTATTGGAACATGTTATTAGAGCTGCAGGTACGAGAATCATTGTAGATGCATAAAGACTTTTGTGTTTAGGCTATGAAGAAGAAGATAACCTAGCGCCGAGTGGAAAGAAGAATAAAATTAGGGATTGCATTTAGAAGACGGAGAAGGGTTAGGGTTGTCTATTGCTGAAGAGAAAAAGACATTGTTGTGAAAAGAGACTTTTTGTTGATTAAGAGCGCTTCACAGACTGAGAAGGCAAATAAAGCAAGACAAAGACTTGAAAAGAAAACTTTTCTTCGAAAAAGAAAGAGCTACGCTGTTTTGATAACATGGAGAATGGCAACCCAAACCGAAAAGCCAAATGCATAGTAGGTACACTAATAGCGGTAGTAATTTTTCTCATTATTACAGTAGTTACCACATCATACATGGTAGGACATGCAAGTGAAAGGGAGACAACAGATGTAAAGCCTGTAACGACTTTGAAACCTGCTCTTGTTGGGAAGAAGGAGGAGAGCAATGTCATCCGTGAAAAGGCGTTACTGGCAGATGAAGCTCGTAGGTTACACGTAGACGAGTCGCAGGAAAATTTTAGATCAAACGCATATGCCAAGCTATTATATGAGTATATTGATGCCATGGAGGCCAAGGATTGTTATGTGTGCATGCAATTGCCGGCTTCCGTAGATGAAGGCATCAGATATCATCATCTCCCACTGACATATGGGATAACATGTAGTTTATTGCTCAGTATATTTTATGGTAGAGAAGGGTTCGAGTACTACTTTTCAAATTATGATTCGGTACTGCCTGAAGTCCCGAATTATAAACAAATGAATAAGTGGGACTATCACAAAAAGGAAGATAGATTAGCAAAATTCTTTCTTCCTTGGGATACATTAGATACTTCATATGCACGCAGAAATAATCTGACTTGCAAGGTGTCAGAGGTAGAGAAAAAGTTCATAGGACAAGTAGATGACCGGTACAGAAGGCAGAAGATTCTAAAAATGTCAGGACAGTGGAAAACAGATTGGACCGAAGAAGAAAAAGCACACAAAAAGAAGGGTAGCAATGGTCCAATAGCTTTGGATAGAACGCAGAAAGGAAAGTTATGTTTAACTCGAAGCAAGACATATTATGAGAGTGTATTTGTAGGTGAAGTTAATTGCGAACATTCTTTTAGGTTAGAGTACTATACGAAAGATTTTATGAAAGGGATGCAAGCGATTCCTAATGTATATTTTGTATGTGGAAGAAATGCCTATGTAAAACTGCCTGACAATTGGTATGGTTCGTGTTACTTGGCAATTGTCTTCCCCAAAATATATCATGCAAAGGATTTAGAAATCATAGAAGGAAAAGCTTCGAGAAGAGTGAAAAGGGAAGTAGGAGATGCTGAAGTAGTTGGAGACATATTTGGAGCAATGTTTCCTCTTTTAGGTTTGATACTTAACGATGTTAAGATCAGGAGACTAGCTACAGTTGTAGATAGATTGTCTGCAAGTACTGCAAGGTCATTGATGCTAGTAGAAGGAGAGATGCAGTCGATTAGGGCAATGGTTCTTCAGAACCGTCTTGCTTTAGATGTTCTGCTAGCAAAAGAGGGCGGAGTTTGCAAGGCTTTGAAGGTCCAAGAATGTTGTTCTTACATTCCAGATAATTCAAAACCACTTGAGAAAGTCATACGGAACATTACACAGATACATAAAGAAATCGAAGATTTAACAAAATTAAATGTTTGGGAAAAAGTAGGTCATGGAGTGGGAAAAGTTGGAAATTGGTTTGCCAATCTTGGTAAAGGTGTTGTGTGGTACATATTGAAACCTGTTTTAATAATATTGATTTGCATAATCACATTGTTAGGTTTAGTAAAATTGTACAAATGGTATAGGTCGAACCGGTTACAAAGGTCCATGAGAGAGCAAGAAAGGAGATTAGCTGCTTTACAAGATCAACAGTATAAAAGTTTGAGAGCTCTCGAAACGATAAAAAGAGGGAACCTTGTAACTAGTGTAAAGTGTCATTCAAATTGAAATTAGTGATGACCCCAGAGGTCATCAAAGGGGGGAACTGAGAGAGCGCAATTTGAATGAAAAGTATATCTGTACCATATTTACAAGCATATTGCATAAACGTAGAAGTTGTAACATGAAGGAGCACTTGTAGCGTAAAGTTAGCCGATGTAACTTAAGTAATAGGAAATGTATTCGTATATATTTTAGAAAATGCATTAGGAAGACCGTGTATATATAGTGGTCTAATATAGAAATGTGAAAATGCTTAAAGAACAGTAGAACGTGCTAAACTGAATATACGTATGTGATCATTAGACGGAGAAAGAAGACGAATTATAAAGCGAAGAAATGTGTAGATTATATAGCACTGTGTAGAAACGAGAATGTAAACGTTGTATTTTATGTAACATGGATTCAAGTAATCACCGATTCGCTAATTCGATTATATATATATGTATGTGTGTTAAAGGTTATACTGTGTAGACGAAGGAGTTTTAGAAAGTGTGGTCATATGTGATTTTAACCTAACTGACCAAGGGTTCGCAAGAGTGTAGTCAAGAGTGTAGTCCACTGCATGTAATTTAGTGGTCTCACAGGAAGAGGGGGATAGCTTTGATCTGTACGTGCGAGACAAGAGTCAAAGGTCTTGCTAGATTTAAGGTGACAATGCTGGACGAAGTTTATGGCCTAAGTGAGATAAGAGACGCTTGGAATTTGGGGTCTTGTTTAGGAATGACCGTTCACAGGACCAAACGAGGTTATAATCACAACGGTAATGAATGGAACTCTGTTGAGGTGATAGACTTTGCTCTGAAAGTGTCAACTGGAATGTCAATGAAGTCACCAGCACGAAGACGAAGATGGCTCCTAAGAAGCAAGGTCAACTTAACGGACGACGCGAAGAGATGAAGCTATGGAAAAACCCAAGAATGAGAGCATGTGTAAATGTATACGTGGTGGGCGTCAAGGGGCGTTCCACCCATACTGTGATTGTGTATTTAGGGACAGCACCCTGGGGAGAGGGAGCAGAGCAAGCGCAGAACAGAAGATCAGAAAGCAGAGCGCAAGGGAGCAGTAGGCCGAGGACCCTTAGAGAGCGGATGGGTAGGCAGAAAGGGTACTGTTTCTCGAAATAGAATTCCATCAGAGGCTAAGAGAGTTTGAACTTCTTTGGAAGTCAAACTGCTGACACCTTTTTTAGGTAAGGAACTTGCGAAGTAGGGATGTCACCTAGTATAGAGTAGGGACAGATTTAACTTGTTATTCTCTTTTATAGATGACGCAACGGATCCACTTTGTGTCTATGCTTTTTAATCTGTTGATTCTGGAATTGATCTTAATTGTATTCTTTTGTAGACTTAGATTCTTTAGGGAATTTATGTTCCTTTTAGTTCCTGTATACTTGTTGAATCTTATCCTGAGAGGATTGTATATGCAATTGATTCTGATTTTATATTAAAACTTTTAAACTTTATCAGTCGTAAGTGGTTCTTCAGAGTTGCGTCAGTCTATGGGGTTGATTTAACCTATGTGGGGTTGCCTTTTACTCAATGACAGAAAATAATCGATCCAAAAGGAAGAATGAGATAGGTATCTACGTAATCAGAAAAGGTATCAAAACCTCATTCCCCGCAAGGTGTTGTGGTCCAGTCCCCACTATCGCCGCCCACAAGTCAGTAAAGTACTGTGGGTCGTCCACGTTAGGCCCATAACAGCAGGCAAGTGTCACAGCCATACGACCCAGTCTGCCCCACATTAAGCAAAATCTCCCCTGTGGGTCTGTCGTTGAGCCTGCTAGATGGAAAGGTGTATTTCTTTTAATCAAAATAGCTGTACCCCGTGCATATGAGGAATATGAGGAGAAGACTGTATACGAGGCCCACCTCTTCCCAAAAGAGTGTGGTCTATGAGGTTTGAAATGCGTTTCCTGGAGGAAAGCAATATGAACTTTATGTCGATCAAGAAAACCCAGAATTTGCCTTCTTTTTCTATGATCACCCAGCCCTCTCACATTCCATGTGATTATATTCAAGTTTGTGTCTCCCATGCATGCAATTGGATATATAAACCAGAAAGCGATGCATCCAGCATGGCGTGTCCACCACCAGCAAGTAGCAGACCCTTCTCAAGTCCCGCCCGCCCAGCATTCCCCATGGAGAACGGGGGACCAAGCCCAAGGGCAGTACCTCCGTCCTTAGTGATACGCCTCTGCAACGCACATTCCACACATCTCAAAACAGGCCCACCCACCCTCCAGACGCAATCAAGATGCCCCTTACCGAGACCAAGAAGCAACTCTTCGATACTTGTTGCACATGTTATAAACCCAAACCAAACATTCCTCCCAAGTGTGTCCCCATCCCGCCCCCCTCCAAGAAGTCCCAACAAGAACACAATGCGCGCAGAAATAGCAGCAGCAACCGACTTCCATCCCCGCTCGCACAATCTATACGGCTCCACCAGAAGGAGCCACGTTCTGCTGTCTGCATTCCTTCCATACAAAGCATCTCGCCCGCCTCCCCCCGCCCACTGAAGCATCCCCAACTCGCCAGCATCCCAAGCCCACCCCCCACCCAAATAGCAACCGAAACAACTGAACATCAAAAGGAATAGAGTCAAGGTCTTTGGGGTATACCCATTAGGGGTCATCAGAGGTGCACGTCCGTCCACCCCCATTCCTCCCGCTCCGTACAAGTTCACCCCCAATGTCTCTATCCGGAGGGGAAAGGAAGTAGGGGGTGGGGGCCTGGCATACGTTACCGCCTGCAGTCCGGCACCCGTCCGTGGTACCCCAGGAATCAGTCGCAGTCTCTGGTCACTGAAAGAACACCAACCACGCAGTGAGACAGTTAACACGTTCCAGTAGTGTGCGGAATCTCAGCAACACAGGGCCATCGGTCACCTATTCAGAACTCGAGTCATGTTGGCCCTCAGCATCCGCAGGTCGTCCTCCCTGTTTAGGCAGAGTTTTAAGATAATCCTCGACTTGTTGTGGGTTGAGAAAGAAATGTTGTGTGCCCTGATGGGTCACTCGCAATTTGGCTGGGTATAAAAGGGCATAGTCGATGTTCAAGCCCCTAAGCTCTCCTCTTAACAGCAAGGAATTTCCGCCACTGCTCTTGTACCACTGGGGTAAAGTCGGGATAAATAGAGAATGACACTCCATCGTGCGTAAGGTTCTGGTTCGCCTGGGCCGCTCGTAGTGCCGCATCGCGATCTCTATAGTTGAGCAGGCGCGCAATTATGGGTCTTGGCGGGGCTCCAGGCTTGGGTTGAGGTCAAAGTGAACGATGAGCGCGCTCCACAATGAATTGGTTCGAGAAGGCCTCCGCCCCCACTGCCGCTATAAGTATCTTTTCAATGTAGAGCTCCATCTTCCCCGTGTTGGTCGACTCTGGTATGCCCGTGACGCGGATTTTATTTCGTCGACTTCTCGCTTCCAACTCCTCATTCTTGGCGGCAATCACCCGTAGCACATTGTCCATTCGTGAGAGTCTCGAGGTATGCGCCGCCGTGGTGTCGTCATTCTCGGACATTCGACGCTCCACTTCTGCAATGCGCTCTTCATGGATATCCATCTTCTGGACTATGCCGTCCATTCTGGCGGATAGTCTATCAACTTTATCGACAACAGTGGCAAAGCCCTGGCGCATCTCATTCAGCATCGTGGCAATGTCCGCTACTGTGTGGGCCGATGTGGATACCTCCGCGGACGGACTCCGGGGCTGCCCGCTGTCTACAGTGTTCCTTGTCACCTTCTTTTGCGCTGCGGGCTCAAACTGCAGCTTGGGCTCTTTGTTGTCTGGTTTCCCCATGGCGCCCAGGAGATAAAGGCGATCAGTCCCAGTGATATGCTGATCCCACCTGCTGCAGTGCAAGGTTAAAATGGCCCCCTTCTGTCGATGTGGCGCTATTCAGTAGTTGCGCCGCTTCTTCTGTGCCACAGGTCGGCAAGGAAAGTCTTGGTGGGGTCCTCGGGGGATATTCACAGGGAAATAAAGCGTGGCGCATGAGCTGGCGTATGCAACAGGGCTCTGAGCGCTTGAGTCAATGTCGCCGCGGTCAGCACCACAGCAGAGGGCAGCCGGCAGCTCCCCGAGGCCCACTGCAGAAGCTCGGGCAATGGGAAGCCCACACTTGCACAATTTTGGCTTGTTGTCGTGTCTGTAGCGGAGTCCGCGGCTGTAGCTCACTGCGACATCACCCCACTGTCCAGGGCTTGGGACACACTGCGTTAAGGCAGCAGTTTGGCCGTTACGGCGCTATGGCAATGCGCCAGCCGCAGCAACGAAATCTGAGTTTTTTAGAGGCGGAAGCACTGCCATCGGCATCCGATAGCCTCCCCAGTTGCAGCAATCCGTATTTGCACAATGTCTCTTACCGGTATGCTTCCCGGTGTCGGGCAGGGCCCGCCTCCGCAAATAAAACGAGGAACGCCGCCCGCCTCGGCTCTGCAGGCCTGCACGCCTCGTGGTGAGCCTCGGAGTCTCGTAGTTCCCCGAGTCGCCTCAGGGTTCCACTACGGCAGCGCGCTCCCTGGGCTGGATATTCAAATGGCTCTAACTCCGTCACCCAAGGAGGTAGAGCCGCCAGATTTGCACCGAGTGTCCAGTGGAGCTTGCTGTTCCGTCGTGGGGAGTTACGGACGGGTGGGAGCAGGATCAACAGGATAAACGAAGGATGTTAGTGCCAGGCTGCTGGAGCCTCACTGAAGTGCTGCCATTCAGCTTGTGCGCCCTCTAGCGCCCCCCGAACCTGGGAAGACTTCATCTAAAAAAGAAAGCTCTGCTGGATAAAAAACGCTAGAATCATGACTCTTGAATCCTGCTGGAAGAAGAGGACCCACACAGGGATGGAAAGACTCAAGATCTGCTGAATCGTGCTGGCACAGAGGCACTGGAAATGATTTTCAAGGGTCAAGTGATTGACCTCTTGTTTACCTGCTTCCAGGATACAAAAAAGCAGATGGACTCCTGACTCAAAGAGGACTATGCTGACTAAAAGAGTACTACCCTGCAGGAGATCTGGTTGGAAAGAGACCTGGTGCCCGAAAGCCTAACCTGAGTAGTTAGGGACTGCTATACTGACCTGGTTAACTTTCCCTGCAGTTGGATACTAAGGGCAATATGTAGGTAAATCATGAATACCGATTCCTAAATACTGAATTTTACCGATTCGGTATTAAGGAATCGGAAAATTAGATGTAGAAAACAAATCGTTAAATTTTACTGATTCGTTAAAAATCGGTAACAATTCCGAATCAGTAAAAATAAAAATAATGAAAAACCAATACCGAATCGGAATTACCGAATTCATTACCGAATCGGTAAATACCGAATTAGCAATTCAAAAATTCGTAATTCGATGAATCAGCCAATCATGTGTCACCCAATCACTTCCCAAAGAGGAAGTGGCCACACCCAGGCACCTGCACAGAACCTGGAGCTCACTGTGAGGCAGACAGCTGAGCTGAGGAGCTAGGAGCAACAGAGCATCACAGCTACAAACCAAAAAAAAATAAAAAATAACAACTTCTTTGAAATGGCAAGCCAGGACAGGGAGAAGGAGGGAAGTGAGAGGAAAAGAAAGCTGAAGTTCAGCGAAATGGAGCTGGAGGTACTGATCCAGGATGTGAGTCAGGACCATGATAGGCTTTTTGGTAAGCAGTCTCTCCATGTGCCTGAGTCTCTAAAGAGACAGATCTGGATTGGCATACAGGACAAAATAAATGCCATAGGTGTGACCCAGCGTACCATTGAGGACATTAAGAAGAGCTGGTACGACCACGGGAAGACTGCAAAAGCAAGGATGGCAGAGAGGCAGAGGCAGGCTGGCAAAACTGGTGGAGGGAAGAACAGAGCACCAGCACCAACACCACTGGAACTGATGGTGGAGTCCACCCTCCAGCCGGAGAGTGTGAGTGGCGTGGGAGACTCAGACAGCTCTGCCAGAGCAGCAAGGAAACAAGGTAAGATGCATGCCCAGTATGCTGGGCTACCCCCTCCCCAACCCCAATCCCCATAGTGGCATAGGAACTCCCACTCCACTCCATGTCTTACTCATTCCCTGCTATGCATTGTGTGAGATGTAGTCCGAGGGAACTGATGTATAGGACAGTCAGGCTAGCAAACACATTAGCTTTTGAAATTAATTGGCAATCTCAGGACAATTACTGTAATCTGTAGGCATGATGTTTAATGTAATTCAAATGCAGACAGAGCAGTGAGTATATCTACATTTGTGTCATTACAGGCGAGACATCTCGCAGTGCTGCAGAGGGGAGCAGCGCAAAGACAGCCAGGCCAGTTGTGAGGCAACATGAGGAAGAAAGCATGCCTGCAGGGACCACAAGCTCCGCGCAACCACCACCAACAACTCTTCCAACACAGCCATCACCACAGCGTCAGGGAACGCCGCCATCCCCTCATACCCAGTCGCCACTGCGACGAACACCAACACCACCACCAACACCACAGTCAGGCAGGAGGCATGCCATGGCCACCCTCCAGCAGATGGAGGAGTCGTCAGAGGAGGGCAAAGGGGGCCAACAGTCTCCAGTCCATGAGGGCACCCACAGTACATCCAGACACCGCTGGGCAAGGCCGGACAGTCCTAAAGCATCCGAACAGGATGAAAGTGTGTTTGCCGGACTGGAAGGCAACATGCTGAAGGTCCAGCGCGTGCAATGGAGGGAGATGAGATCACTGCACAGGGAGGTGGCACACATCAACAAACACATGCACAGGATGGAAAAGGGCATCAGTGCAAAGGGAGACACATTTGTGAGAAAATGCAGAGAGTTGCAACCTCTGTGGACAGCCTCTGCAGCCAGTTGGAGCATTATCGTCTTGGCAGGCGCAGGGAGAGGCAGAGGCTCCAGGCCTATACCAAGGCAGTGAACCGGGTGGCCACTGCAACCTCACTGATGTGTCGCAGGTCCATCGCCATGCAGGAGGAGATGGCGCATTGTGGCAGGGATGTGGCCAGGGGCATGGTTACAATAACCTCTGCATTAGAGTTCCTGCAGAATGCGAAGTCGGCCACGATGGAGGGGGGGGGACAGTGAGGTGGATACCAGCCGTGGTAGCATTACACCCTCTCCCACCGAGGTCAGGAGGCGCAGTGAACGCCACCGTGCAGTGCGGGAACAGTCTGACACTACAGACAGTGTTGGCAGGGAACATGCACATGCAGCGCGTGGACGCAGAAAGTAGGAACCACTGCCAATTGCCAAACATTAGTTGGGTGATGGAACCCATGTCCAAATGGGCACTGCTCACAATACTAGTGGTGTGCTAATTAAACACCGTTACAAAAAACTGTTAATGGCTCTGTCTCGTTACTCACTCAGAAATAGTTTGACGTTATCTCTGCCCTTCTCTGTCTCCCATCATGTACAACTGCAACACCAGCTGCACAGGGCTCTGGCTGAGGGTTGTCCCCGTCCTCAGTGTCAATTAGTTCCACTGCTGTTCCTTTTTTTGTGGCCAGATTGTGTAGCATTGCACATGTTGCAATAATTTTGCAACATTTGATGGGGCTGTACTGACGTGAACCTCCACTTTTGTGGAGGCAACGGAATCTACTTTTAAACAGTCCAAAGGTGCGCTCCACCACCTTGTGTGTGCTCTTATGTGCAGCATTGTATCTCCTCTCCCTTGGGGTGGTTGGGTTGAGGTATGGTGTGAGTAGGTATGGCCGGAGAGCATATGCGCTGTCACCTAAATACAACAGAAAGTCCCATTAATTTGTGTGACCAATAGCTTGAGCCAAGGTGTACATCAGGGTGTGACACATTGATTTACCTAGTAGATATCCTTCTCCAAATTCACCAGCAGCCAGACGTGTATGGATACCACTGTTCCGGAATATGTAGGAGTCGTGGGTACTCCCTGGGAATTTGGCCACGTTGTCAGTTATGATGTACTTGGCATCACATATCACCTGCACATTAATGGAGTGGGTGGATTTGCGGTTGCGGTAAATGTATTCTGTTGCTGCAGGTGGGCAGATTGGAATATGGGTCCCATCTACGCATCCAATGACGTGTAGGAACTGCGCCAGTTGGTAGAAATCCAGCTTGGTCCTCTGCAGCTCCGGCTGTGTACTGGGGAAGGTAATGTAATGTTCCATTCTGTCCATCATGGCATCCAGGAAGGTGTTGAAAAAACGGGATAGACAGCTTTGTGACACACCACCGACTGCGGCTATCACTGCCTGGTAACTTCCTGATGCCAGGATGTGCAGGCAACAGAGTACCTGGACATGGGTGGATATTGCATGCGCCCTTGGTGTCTGATGCTCAAGATAGGGTTTGATGTCCCGTATTAGGTCAAGGATGGTGTGTGGGTGCAGCCTGTACCTTTTCATGGATTTCAGGTTCAGTCAATTGAAACAATGTGATGCGCAGTCTGTACACCCGCTCTTCCCGTCTCGAGATCCTCACTCCTGCTGCTCTCAAGCGTAGCCGCCTTGCTATGAGGTAGAGGCCTGCCATTGTGTTCACATTGTTGCATTTTGGGGCTGTTTTTATGAACTACACCTGATTACCACATGCTCAGGATCCGTGGTAAATACCGAATCGTTATTACCGATTTTGATCAAATTCGGTAATACCGATTTTTGCTACATCGCATTTTGGGGCTTTTATCGAATCGTTATTTACCGATTGGGTATTCATTGTTTCGGTGTTCTCCGATCGGTAATAAGTACATCTCACAGGGGCTAAATTCTGGTCGGTAAAGCTGGAATTTACCGATTTTCGGCTTTACCGACCGGTATTTGGCCACCTACATATGGCCCAAAGAGCCTTATTTAAATTTAGGCAGTTGGCCCGTTTTTCCACTAGGGAAAAGGAGTAAACTACTCTGTTGCCTTGACGATGATGCATGTTGCCACATTTAGAAATGACTGCCAAATGGGCAGTCATTTCTAAAGCAATGTCAGGAACTGTCATCACTGTGGATCTTGTCAATGCCTTTCGCACTTTGATGCAGGGCTCTGTCAACATGATGGAGCCTTGCACCAAAGTGTTTTCTTTTTTCTTTTCAAAATGAACATCAAAGTTGGATTTTCTTTTTGAAAATAAAAAATAAAATGCTTCCCTTACCTTAGGAGTCCTATGGTGGTCTCGCCCTCTCTGTTCCTGTATGGTGAGGGGATCCTTTGGCAGTTTTCAGTGCCCCCTAACGACAGGGTGGGCAGAATTTCAGGTCTGTCTCTGACAGCTCTTATTCCACAGGGCCTAAAAGGGTTTAATCATGGCAGAGACAAAGTAGTTGCCACAGTGATTAAATCAATGGTGCTCCTGCATTTAAATCAAGTGTGCGGACCAATATTGTGGTTTGTGAAGGAACACTGTTGCTGTTTCGACTAAGTTCCTTCTCCTGCCAACATAAATTTGGCCCTAAGTCTGAAGTTAAAACCTTTGACCCGGTTGAACCCCTTGGTGTATCCAACCTCTGCTCCATGTGGTCAGCCTGAAATCGAGCCTAGGTGCTGGTCAACCGTGAACTGTGGGTTTCCTATGGCGTTTGACCTTTTCTTTTTCCGCGAAAGCTCAAAAATTAACATCTCTGGTTTCTGGTTCAACTTTGCATATTTTGGTGATTGCAGAGTCTTCTGCTCATGACATGTTCTTTATTATTCTAAAGTGCTTTGGGAATTGTATAGTGTTGCTTTCTTTACTTTGAATATGTGAGTGCTACTTAAATTTTGTACACACTTCTCTGGGGATTGAATACTGCTTGCGCCGTAGCTGCCAGGGTTCGAGCAGAGATTGTTTCAGAACTGTGTTTTGACCTAACCAGAGTGGGCTTAATAAAATGGCAGGGGCACCACCTCCCAAATTAATGTCTTCATTTCTGACAAAGAGAGAGAACAAAATTAGGTAAAATTGTGTGTAGAGGTGAATTTCCAAAGACTTACTTGTACCTCTCAGCCAAAAGTTTTAAAAATGACTAGGGGATTTGGGACCCTGACCCTACATGTCATGGGTGTCAATATGTTTCAGCGTCCTTACAAAATTTTCATCAGGACTGGTATCTGCCATCATTCTTTTGGTCACCATTCCTCCTAAGTTTGGACCTAGCCATATTCAAATTAGTCTTGATCCTGCTCCTCATAGGAAATATGCAGCCCGAACAGCCAAGCCAGGTCTTGCCTGGACCAGAACACAAGCAACTAAGGACCGGTTTGGCCAAAAGGTGATGAAAGGCTTGTTAGAACTGGAATATCTGGGTGGCTGAGGTATGAACCCAGGCCAGGCAGGAATCACCACCCTAGTCGGGGTAAGCTAACTACACACTAAAAGATAGCCTATGCTCACCCTCTGGTAGCGTGGCAGAGAGCAGTCAGGCTTATCTAAAGAGGCAATTTGTAAAGTATTTGTGCAACACACTTAAAGTAACACAATGAATACACCACAAAATTCTCCACACAGGATTAAAAATATGGATTATATTTATTTGAATAAAATAAGACCATACTGACAAGCATCCAATGAATAGAAGCCGAGTAATGAATTTTTAGAGAATAAACCATATGTAACTTGGGCAAAAAATAAATTGTTGCCGTTACAGGATGATTTACTGTTAGATATTTCCGTTCTTCTTCATTAATTTGTCCCTTCATTGTCCATTCATGAAGTTTTCCATCCAACATTTCTTTTATTTCTACCAATGAAATCATCCTGTAACGGCAACAATTTATTTTTTGCCCAAGTTACATAAGGACCAAAGGAAACCTCCGGGCCGACCGATACTATCGGCAAAAGGGTCTCTGCTCGAACCAGTGGCAAACTTCATAGATCACTTTTTGCAGCCCTATGTAAAACAGCTAAGCTCTTATATTCAAGACACAACTGATATACTAAAAATGCTACAAAATACACCATGGCAGGAGTCCTACCTATTAGTGACAATTGACGTTGTATCTTTATATACAACAATAGGGAATGATTTTGGCATAGAGGCGTGTAGCTTCTTCTTACAAGAAAGAAATATTGAATACTATGAGCACAATTGCATGTTGAAACAGATGATTGAGATCTGCCTCAACAAAAACATCTTTCTATTTGGAGAAGAGGTGTACCGGCAACGGAATGGCACAGCGATGGGCTTTTCCTTTAGTCCAAATTATGCCTGCCTGACCATGGGATATTGGGAAAAGGAGGTGGCGTGGAGAGCTGAAAATGATGAATTTCTAAGCAAGATCATTACGTGGAAGAGATTCATAGATGATCTTTTTATTATATGGGATGGCACGGAAGAGGAATTTCGAGAATACTTCGAAATCTTAAATAACAGTACTACCCAATTAAAATTCACATATGAAATGAGTAAAAACCGTGTAGTGTTTCTGGACACAGAAATCTACATTAGAGACAACCAAATCCACACAACCTTGCATCGCAAGAGTACGGCCACCAACTCAACGTTAGAAGCAACCAGCTTCCACCAAGAATCCCTGAAATCAAGTATCCCCTTTGGGGAGTTCCTCAGAATAAGACGAATCTGCAGTGAAGAGGAGGAGTGGCAAAAATATGGCCAACAAACGGCGGAACGCTTCAAAAAGAGGAAACATAACAATAAAATCGTATATAAAAGTTGGGAAAAGGCCAACCTAAAGTCAAGAGAGGAATGTCTATTGCCAAAACAAAGAAAAAACGTAATGGAAAAGGAACCAATACGTTTAATAATGGACTTTTCAGTTGAGAGTAGTCAAGTCATGAAAATATTGAGGAAAAATTGGAAGATCCTGCAGCTGGATAATACACTCAAAGAAGTAGTGGGCAAACATCCGGTGGTAACATATAGACGGTCCCGGAAGTTGAAGGACCATCTTATCCATAGCCACTTTAAGCCAAAGAAAAAAGAAGGTGATTGGCTTAAAACAAAAGGATTTGTGTAATGCCACATGTGCAAGGTGTGCCAGATAGCGAAACAAACAAAAATGTTCCAACTGCAAAATGGGAAATCGTGGGAGATCAGACACTTAATAACATGCAAGACACAATATGTTGTATACATAGTTCAGTGCCAGTGTCCAGTGCAGTACGTGGGCAGCACAATTTGTGAGCTAAAAAAGCGAGTGCTGGAACACGTAAGAGCGACGGTACATAAAGACCGGGCCAACGCTATCGCAAAACATATGGAACAGCACCACCAAGGGGACTAGAAACATCTACAATTCTTTGGAATAGACACAATCCCACAAATGAAGAGAGGTGGAGACAGAGAGAAGGAAATTCGCCGGAAGGAATCAAAATACATCATCAAGTTAAGGACAATGCACCCGTACGGCCTAAACCAGTCGGAAGAACTTTATATACATCTTTGAATTAAGAAAAGAAGTAAGGAAGTAACTCGAACTGTCTAAAACAAAGAATAAAAAATAAAAAATATTCAGATGAATGAACTTGGTTAAAATTCACAAGTAGAAATGATTCCAACAAAGTAATTCTCAACAAAAAGAAAAAAAGAAAATAAGATAAAAACTTTTCAGCGAAATATTGACAGAGAAGATGTTGATTTAATACTAAAGAACTATAGGATCAATTCCCACTGAAGGGAAAAGAACATGCTGGAATCAAAAAAATACAAAAACTGAGATTTGTTGGATAAAAGAAAAAAATGCACATATTTTTATGTAAATATTATAAATATAACGCAAATGATGGAAAAGAAGATGAGATTATGTTGAAAGTTAAAAATAACACATGAATTGAACTAAAACTACAACCTCCAGAATGCCTAGAGACAATATGCACTTTGAGCGGGAAATGGTGACACTGTAACTTTAAATTGACTAATTTCCTGTGATCAGGTGATCGTGAGCAAGGGAGAGGTGTTTGTCTTTTTTGCTGCATTTCCACTATCTGAAGGCTGGAAAATTGAATAAAAAAGAGTAAAACCTTTCAAGTTTGTGAGTTCGTCCCGTGAATCCCTCTGCCAAGAGGGTTTGTGTGCAATATATATATATACATATATACATATATATATATATATATATATATATATATATATATGCCACCAGGGTTCCTTCCACTGTCGAAGAGAACGAGGAGACACAATGGGGTTTCTGCAGGAAGGAGCTTTATTCCATGAACATCGGCATGACGCGTTTCGGCACAATGCCTTTGACAAATGCCATCTCTCACCCCCGTTCTGCCAACAGTTCATCAAACTCATCCCAGTCGTTCCGCCTTTAAATAGTAGTCCTGATACGTCAGTTCTCATCACGCACAAACCTGTAGTTTTTGTGGAAAACTACAGACCCCAGCATGCACTGCCACTGTATGCAAGGTAGGTGATGATGCCGACGCTGGAGTAGTCCATGTGGATCAGGCTTTAAACGGAGCGCTGTATGGAACTGCGGCAGACAGTGCACTAGAAACAAAGTTCTCCTCCTGAGTCCCCATGACGCCACAAACCATACATGACCAATCCTGGTAGTGACCTGAAAGGCTCTCATACAGTGACAGAGCCCCCTCCGTGAAGTCACGAACTGCATGCAGCGGCCATAATGCAAGGGCGGGTGTGGTGGGAGTAGAGCTGTTCTCAAACATGAGAGGGGAAGATTTGCCGAAGCTGCCAGAAAGCTCCGTCCTCTTTACTGTGGCGGGACTCCTCAATGCGCGCTCTGACTTGCCCGCAGATATATGCCACCAGGGTTCCTTCCACTGTCGAAGAGAACGAGGAGACACAATGGGGTTACTGCAGGAAGGAGCTTTATTCCATGAACATCGGCATGACGCGTTTCGGCACAATGCCTTTATCAAATGCCATCTCTCACCCCCGTACTGCCAACAGTCCATCAAACTCATCCCAGTCGTTCCGCCTTTAAATAGTAGTTCTGATACGTCAGTTCTCATCACGCACAAACCTGTAGTTTTTGTGGAAAACTACAGATCCCAGCATGCACTGCCACTGTATGCAAGGTAGGTGATGATGCCGACGCTGGAGTAGTCCATGTGGATCAGGCTTTAAACGGAGCGTTGTATGGAACTGCGGCAGACAGTGCACTAGAAACAAAGTTCTCCTCCTGAGTCCCCATGACACCACAAACCACACATGACCGATCCTGGTAGTGACCTGAAAGGCTCTCATACAGTGACAGAGCCCCCTCCGTGAAGTCACGAACTGCATGCAGCGGCCATAATGCAAGGGCGGGTGTGGTGGGAGTAGAGCTGTTCTCAAACATGAGAGGGGAAGATTTGCCGAAGCTGCCAGAAAGCTCCGTCCTCTTTACTGTGGCGGGACTCCTCAATGCGCGCTCTGACTTGCCCGCAGATATATGCCACCAGGGTTCCTTCCACTGTCGAAGAGAACGAGGAGACACAATGGGGTTACTGCAGGAAGGAGCTTTATTCCATGAACATCGGCATGACGCGTTTCGGCACAATGCCTTTATCAAATGCCATCTCTCACCCCCGTACTGCCAACAGTCCATCAAACTCATCCCAGTCGTTCCGCCTTTAAATAGTAGTCCTGATACGTCAGTTCTCATCACGCACAAACCTGTAGTTTTTGTGGAAAACTACAGATCCCAGCATGCACTGCCACTGTATGCAAGGTAGGTGATGATGCCGACGCTCGAGTAGTCCATGTGGATCAGGCTTTAAACGGAGCGCTGTATGGAACTGCGGCAGACAGTGCACTAGAAACAAAGTTCTCCTCCTGAGTCCCCATGACGCCACAAACCACACATGACCGATCCTGGTAGTGACCTGAAAGGCTCTCATACAGTGACAGAGCCCCCTCCGTGAAGTCACGAACTGCATGCAGCGGCCATAATGCAAGGGCGGGTGTGGTGGGAGTAGAGCTGTTCTCAAACATGAGAGGGGAAGCTTTGCCGAAGCTGCCAGAAAGCTCTGTCCTCTTTACTGTGGCGGGACTCCTCAATGCGCGCTCTGACTTGCCCGCAGATATATGCCACCAGGGTTCCTTCCACTGTCGAAGAGAACGAGGAGACACAATGGGGTTACTGCAGGAAGGAGCTTTATTCCATGAACATCGGCATGACGCGTTTCGGCACAATGCCTTTATCACATGCCATCTCTCACCCCCGTACTGCCAACAGTCCATCAAACTCATCCCAGTCGTTCCGCCTTTAAATAGTAGTCCTGATACGTCAGTTCTCATCAAGCACAAACCTGTAGTTTTTGTGGAAACCTACAGATCCCAGCATGCACTGCCACTGTATGCAAGGTAGGTGATGATGCCGACGCTGGAGTAGTCCATGTGGATCAGGCTTTAAACGGAGCGCTGTATGGAACTGCGGCAGACAGTGCACTAGAAACAAAGTTCTCCTCCTGAGTCCCCATGACGCCACAAACCACACATGACCGATCCTGGTAGTATATATATATATATCTCACAAAACGATCCTTTCATGCAATGAGAGCGCTCCACAGTGTGTGCTCGGCCCAAGGGCTGGATCAAAGCCCGAAATTCAATTAAAGTACAAGGAGGGCGGCACAACCGGATACTTTTAAGAAGCCTTTATTAGCACTTCACAACACCCCACCGACGCGTTTCAGCCTCACGTGAGAAAAGCCGTGAGGCGTCGGTGGGGTGTTGTGAAGTGCTAATAAAGGCTTCTCAAAAGTATCCGGTTGTGCCGCCCTCCTTGTACTTAAATATATATATATATATATATATATATATATATATCGCAAAAAGAATCCCCGCGTTGCAGCAAAGATCCACGAGCCAAACCAATCGCGAGTGTTGACAAAGATTATTTATTCAGACAAACAAACAGATGCGTTTCGCCCACAGCTGTGGTCTTGGTCACACACACACATATATATATATATATATATATATATATATATATATATATATATATATATATATATATATATATATATATATATATATATATCACGCAACCTGGTACTTGGCAACTTCTTGCTCCTCCACGGGACAGCGTTTCCCCTATATATATATATATATATATATATATATATATATATATATATATATATATATATATATATATATATATATATATATATATAGGGGAAACGCTGTCCCGTGGAGGAGCAAGAAGTTGCCAAGTACCAGGTTGCGTGAGTGGACGTAGCTTCGGAACCGAGCTTGAGCAGTGACAGGCTTATCAGGTACGGGATTGCTCTGACATAGTCAGCAGGTGGGAAGGTGTGCTTGCGGAATCTCCTCACAGAGCAGGCTTGTTAGTGGGAGGGTTCACTGCAGTCAAGCAATACATCAAAACAGTGTCACACCACCATGTCAGCCACAACGTTGCGGGACCACAAGACGGCCGCAGAAGAAATGTTTGCAGATGTACCATTAGAGCCTCAAGTTAATAGCAGAAGTGCCGGCAAGGACAGGAGAGCCAGGGGGAAAGACCTAAAAGAAAGGTATTGAGTACTCGAGAAATGGATGTGCCAGGAAACGGCAAAATGGTGGGAGTCCAAACCCTACAAAAATATTTGGACGTTGGGCGCATTCCAAGGGGCTTGCTAATTATGATAGCGCCGATCTATGATACGCCCACCCCCTCATGATGGCGGCATGGGCTCAATGTAACTTGGACTCCTCACGGAGATTAGTAGAAATACTAGTCAAGTATGCTGACAGTGACCGGAAGGATCTCCTAACAAAGATTGAAGCCTTAAATTAAGAAATCTAAGCGCATAGTGACCCACAACAACAGAAAATAAAACTAAATGAAGAGATGATGCTAAGACTTCAAAAAGAGGAGGATAAGATAAAACAGCGCAAAACCTATAAATTCAGAAGGGACAAACAAGATTATGATAACAGGCAGATATTTACTTTTGCCCAAAAATACAATACATTTCGTAATGCCACAACCACCAAACATCAACAAGAAGGGAGTCAATTTATTAGAAAGTTGAAACTCCGCAAGTTCCACAATTTACAATCACAACCTCGTGGTGAAGTGCGCACGGCCTGCCAGGACTATCTACTCTGAATCTGGTAGCTGGAGACTATGAGCTACTATCAGATCTGCAATCACTGGCTAATCCAACACAGTTATCACAATGCCCAAGCCAGTTGGATCAGCAGGGGACCCACATGGAAGGACGTTTTAGACAATCTCCGCAAGATCTAAAAGCAACCAGCTGTAAAAAACCTGATACCCCCTTTAAAAGCAAGTTACAGCAAGAGACTGGATTGATGTTTTTAATGAATTGGTTGTGGCACAAATAAAGAAATTTAATGTGAGAATTAATCAGGATAAAAGGAGAATGTCCAATCAAGAAAGAAAATATGGACAGTTAATGGTCAAACTTAAAAAAGAAGGAAATATTATGATCAGAAATTCGGACAAAGGGGGGAACATTGTATTATGGCCTTTAACTGACTATATGATGGAAGCCTACAGTCAGTTGAACAACATTAAATGCTGTCATAAAAGCACCCCCCTGAAATACAAAACCATGCAGGACCAACTGTATACCAAGCTTTTGGCATGGAAAAGCTTGGGTCTCCTGAGTTTGGATAAATTTAAATTTTTAAGAAAAGAATATCCCAAAACTCCTGTCATCTATTTCCTTCCTAAGATACACAAGTGTATGGAGAGGCCACCGGGCAGGCCCATCATCTCGGCCTGTGATGGGCCTCTAGAGAATCTTTCTAAGTATATAGATTTCTTCTAGCAGGAACACGTCCACAGTTTGGAGTCTCTCATTCAAGATACTAGTGACTTCATAAGAAAGATCAGGACAGTGCCATTGCAAGAGGGATATCAATTAATCACTCTGGATGTGTCTTCATTGTACACATGTATTAGAAATTGTGACGGTTTCAAGGCAATAGTATATTTTTTATCCAGAAGACCCATAGAGTATACACAACATAACAGAATGTTAATGGACATGCTGGTTTTCTTTATAGAGAATAATTAATTTTTGTTTAAAAAGCAAATGTTTCAGCAGGTGCAATGTGTTGCTATGGGGGCCAGCTTCTCCCCCAGTTATGCCTGTATGTTTATGGGCTGGTAGTGAAGGACTGGGTTTTTCTAAGACCCAGCGGTGCCAGGGGACAACACCTGAAACCTTCGTGGGTAACCTGTTCCGGCGTACAAATGACAGAGACACGGGACACTTCCTTCGGCGTCAAAGATTCGAGGTTTATTACTGCAGGGAACACAGAAGTCACGAGAAGTACATAACGTAGGTTCACGGAGCCTGATTCAAATTGCTACTGTGGGTCGCTCCTTTTATACACATTTCTCTCATAGGTTAACATGATACACAAAGGTTTACAACTCGGTTCCCATCATAAACACCAGAAGAGGTTGCTTTCATGTATTCAGGGCCCGGAACATAAGTACGGAAACATTTGGTGGTTCCCAACTGTAAAAACCCATCTTCCCACCATTAGTACATTCCAATTGGCAGTAAACAGATCGAAGAAGGAACAGAAACAGGTGCAGAGGAAGGCAGAAACAGTGGGGAGATCGGAAAGGGTGTAAAAGGGGGTGGTATCGGGAAACACGAGCTGCAGGCATCAAAGGGACGCGCCTAATGAGATGCACGGCTAAGACAATAGACCGGCACGGCAAGATGAGCCTCGAGCGAGGCCATCTGCCTTACAGTATCATCCCCCTCATCATAAAGACAATTTCAAAGGAAACGTGTCTTCCGCAAGAGTCTTGGGAATCCCAGGGTCGCAAGCGGACAGCGTCCGTTCGCTGGCTACTTGAGGGCAAGAGACAAAATGGATGCCGCATCTAAGATGGAACCCATGGGCTCGGATGTAGAAACCCACGAAACAAACGAACGGTTTAGGTTAGCACAGCGAAACTGCGTACACCCACTAAACTCGTCATTTGCGGTTCATAGATACTAGACTCGACCATATTCGTGTGAGTCGAAAACACCACTTACGATCGTCACGGAACCTCAGACGCTCCTTTTGCCCTCATGTAGGCAAGCACTAGTCAGAATCATATTCGATATTCATCAGACCATCTAGATGTTGCTGCAACATAACTCTATCCATCTGAGCTCCTTTGGTAACAGGCGGCTGTCTTATACACGTCGTAGCACAGAGGCCACATAAGGCAGGACCACACTGCACACAAAGGCAACACGTGAACAGAAATGCTACAACGACTCCGATGATCATCAGAATCTTCCAACCCCAAGTCGACATTAGGCCCCAAAACCACCCAAGTAGCGTCCAATCCCCTACGTCCACGTGTATGGACTCAGAGATCTTATGCAACTTTGAGATGGCTTGATAGACAGTCGGAGCGTTATCTGGAATGAAAATACAGCAGCTCGAATGGATCACCTTACATACTCCACCTCGATCTGCTAATACAACGTCTAAAACCATACGGTTTTGTAACGTCATGAGCCTATCCGCCTGAAGTTCTGCGGTGATATTACCAAGGGCACTGGCAGTGATATTAGCTGTCGATTCCACTACTCGGGTCAACTGTCTCAGGTTCCTACTATTGACCATAGGCCCCCAAAACGGAAAGAAACCCTTGAAAAAGTCTCCTGCCTCTTGACCGGCAGTGTCCTCTTCGCTAATCACGCCCCTCACAACTCTAGTCTTGTGGTAATCTGCATCTACGGTGAACGTCGGAGGCAACAAATTTGCAATGTAACATGTGCCCGCAAAGTCGGAGGGCAACCACGTATACGCACGATCATGGCAGACAAAGTACGTACCCTTGGCAGTCAGAAACACAGGGGACGAGAGCATCGGCAAGACATACGTCTCGGAGCAAGCACTCTCTCCAAGATGAGCTCTCGGTCTTCGGCCACGACCTTTTAGACAGAAATTACCAAGGTGGGGTACGATCCATATCGGAGACGAGCTTCTAAGCTGTCTTTCACCCACGAGCGCACTATACTCAGCCTCACTCAGGTCCCTATAGGCTCGCACCTCTTCCTCTGGGATGAGCGACGGCTCATAGATATCCCTATCTAAATCAGCGATCGCTATAGCCAAAGGCTTGTGATACGGGCCAGGACCAAAGTGGGAAGGACGTGGCTCTCGATTGGGGTAGGAATCTAGTGCACTTCGAAACATTGTCTGAAATGCTCGAGCTGAACCCTGGGAACTATAAGGAAGGACCAGATATGGAATTCCCTTATCCGTGGTATGTGGCATTAACCCACACACCCAACAATTAGTAGTATTAACCACTAACTGATGCTGATGAAGGAGCTGAATGAAGGAATTATTTCTGAATTCCGCACGTCTAGCCTGCTCGTGTTGGGGTACAATATGGAAGGAATGAGGGGACACAGTGGTGGTAGATTTAGGTTCAGAAGTAGGAGTAGGTATGGCAGAAGGTAGGAAGTACTGTATCATATAATACACCCCACCCGCCAATAACGAGGAAACAATTAGAAACAGAAGGAGCACCTGAAACATAAAGCATTTTGTACGAGTAATTTGTTGGAATTTGAATCTTTGCGCCTGAGCTTTTTCCAAATCCACAAGCTTTGAAAACGCCATCCCCTAAAACCGTCCGCAACGTTTCTTGACGCACTTCGTTCTGTGTAGCAGTAGTCAATCCCTAGGAGTTCCCAGGAACCGACGGTCTTCGACCTAGTGTCAAGACATACTAACCAGAAGGAAGTACACGCGCGGCCCTACGGTACACCTGGATGCAAGGTATCTTAATTCACAATTTTGTACAAAGTCTCTCAGCTGTGGAAGCAAAAACACAGATGTGGAAAAAAACTCAATATTTACAAAATCACAGTTGTACGAGTGTTTAGACTGATCGTGGCAATGGGGTAACGTAAATGTCGAGGAACAAAAGCAAATTTTATTTGTCCTTGGTATTAGATCGCAAAAAGTATTGGTTCTTTCCAGGACGTGTCTGTTCGTCAAACAATGGATCCGATGAGGGAACAGAGTTCTGTTGATCAGTCAATTGTTCAGATCTTGAGCTTTGTGGTGACAAATGTTCAACAATGTCGTTCTGCTGCACTGAGGATTCTCCGACAGGTTGGGCGTCGCTAAAAGGTACGAAGGTCTGCAATCTCTCAGTTTCAGACGAAGCAATGCCTTTCCTCACCCACGAGTCCGCTGCTAAAGGTATAGCTACCTTTTTGGTGTGGGTGGCATGCACCCAGTTCTTCCGGCCTTCCAGACGGACAGCAGTTCTCGTGGCAAGGAGGACTTGGTAGGGTCCAGTAAAACGAGGTTCGAGGTTACGTTTTCTTCCAAAGTTCCTCGTCACCACCCAGTCTCCGGGCTGGAGCTGGTGGCCTGGACCCTCCGTCTGCATCGGCAGTGCTTCAAAGACCTGTGGTGAATTAACCTCAGTTTAGCAGTCAGATCATGAAGATAATCAATCAACATCGGGTACTCAAGATCAGAAAACACACTCGGTCTAGGGACTCCCCAAACATTCGCAGGACGGCCGAACACTATTTCATAGGGACTGAGCCCTACTCGGGAGTGTACAGTCGCCCTTGTTGACAACAAAGCTAGAGGCAAAGCGTCAGGCCACGAAAGACCAGTCGTAGCCTGAATCTTCGCTAATTTCAGTTTGAGGGTGCCATTGTACCCTTCAACTAAACCTGCTGACTGGGGATGATTGGCGCTATGGAATTTCTGTGTAATTCCAAGGCCCTTACACACACTCTTCATCACACTCCCCACAAACTCACTTCCGTTATCAGACCATACAATCCGTGGCATTCCATACCGAGGAAAGTATTCCTTCAGTAGGATTTACGCAGTGGACAGAGCCGTATTGTCTTTGAGAGGGTAGGCTTCAATCCATCGGGAGAATGCGCAAACCACAACTAAAACGTATTTAAGATTATTGCATCGCTCCATATGGATGAAGTCTAGTTGAATCACCTCAAAGGGACATGAAGGTGGAGCAAAATGGCCAGGGGGCATAGGGGTTCCCTTACCAGGATTGTACATCATACATATCATGCAATTCTTCATCAATCTCTCAGCACATTTAGTGATACCATCATTCTTCCACACAGGGGACAGCAACTTGCAGATACCTTTCGCACTAATATGTGCTAACCCGTGTGCCATCGTCACAACAGCTAGCACATACGCATCTGGCAACATCCATCTCTTATGCTCCGACAAATCAATCCAACACCCATTCGCATCCAACTTTCCCGTACTCTCTTTCCACTTCGTCTTTTCAGTCTCAGTGGCCTCATTCTGTATCGTTTTCACACTCTCGATGGTATCCTCGCACATACTAGTCTCTGTAGGCCACCTAACCGAACTCGTCACATACATTCTAGTGCTAAGGTTCCGGGCAGTCTCCTTAGCAGTCTCATCCGCAAACGCATTACCACGACCAACATCATCCGTCACCTTACGATGCGCACTACATTTAACAATCGCCACCTGCTTAGGTAACGTAAGTGCATCCAAAAGATCATTCACAAGCTGTCCATGCTGAATCTTAGTACCATGGGATGTCATAAAACCTCTCTCTCTCCACAATCGTCCAAAGCTATGGGCGACGCCAAAAGCGTATTGGCTGTCGGTAAACACATTCACCCGTTTCCCTTTCGACAACACACACGCTCTAGTCAAAGCGATCAGCTCTGCAGCTTGGGCAGAGTTCTGATTCAATCTCGCAGCTTCCACAACAGTATTCAAAGTTACCACAGCATACGCAGTCGTCACATCACCATTCGGCAATTTAAAACATGAACCATCCACATACAGGGTCCCATCGGGATCTTCCAAAGGAGTGTTTTTAAGGTCCACGCGACCTTTTGTTCTCCTCCTCAGTCCGTAAGTAACAGTCGTGAGGTGTTACTTCATCTGACTCCATGCTAATTGGCAACAAAGTCGCCGGATTCAGGACATTACAACGTTTTATCTGAATGTGACTTGCCAAAAGCGTCAACTCGTACCCAGACAACCTTGCACTCGTCAAGTGCTGAGTTTTTGTACGATTCAACAGAGTATCAACTGCGTGCGGAACCATCACCGTAAGCATATTATCCATGACCAATCCTGCAGATTGTCGTATGGACACCGCAGCTGCCGCTGTTGCTCTCAAACAACTCGGCAATGCTCTAGCTACCGGGTCCAAGGTCGAGGAAAAATATGCACATGGACGGTGCTTACCACCAAAAGGTTGCGTCAAAACACTCAACGCACAACCTTCTCTCTCGTGAACGTATAGTGTAAACGGCTTGCTGTAGTCAGGGGTACCTAACACAGGAGCCGAACACAACGCGTCACGTAGTTCAGAAAAACTTTTCTGACATTCTTCCGTCCATGGTAAAGGAGTTGGAACATCCTTGCACGTAAGAGCCACCAATGGTTTCGCTAGCAATGAAAAATTTGGAATCCATTGCCTGCAGTATGACGTGATACCTAAAAAGGCACGCACATCTCTCTGAGTTGTTGGCACAGTCATTCGGGCAATCGCTGCAATTCTCTCTGGGGTCAACCTTCTTCCCTCCTTTGACAACAAGTGACCTAGATAGGTTACTTCTTGACAACAATATTGAAGTTTAGAAGGAGACACCTTGTGATGTAAGTCACAGAGATGCTGCAACAACGATACCGTAGCAATTTTTCAAATGTCCTGAGTATCTGCAGCCACCAATAAGTCGTCAACATATTGGATCAAGGCTGCACCAACCGGCAACACAAACGCATCTAGTTGGCCCTTCAAGGCTTGACTGTATATCGATGGACTCTCACAGTAGCCCTGAGGAGCACGTTTAAACCGGAAGCTGCGGCCACCAAGAGAGAAACCAAAAAGGTCTCTACTCTCTTCAGCAATCGGAATGCTGAAGAACGCATTCTTCAGATCGATCACTGAAAACCAAGATGCAGAGGCTGGAATCAGAGTCAGTAGCGCCGTGATGTCAGGCACAACAGGGAACTGAGGAATCACAATTTTATTTACCTCCCGTAAATCGATAACAAAACGATAAACAGGTGGTTTCGAAGGGATAGTACGTTTCAGAATGGGCAGTACAGGGCTGTTGCACACGTTTCCCCGAGTCTCCTCAATAACATCTTTTTCAATCAGGTCGTAGATAATAGCTAACAATGCTCGCTCATCGTCAAGGGAGATACGATACTGGGGAATACGTGGCAATCGCACATTAGATTTCAAGTGAACAACATAAGGGGATATGTCAAGCAGGCCCACGTCATTGGGACCTGTTGCCCACAAAGATGCAGGAAGAGAACTCAATTCCGGTGGAAGCTTATCGAGAGACAAGTACATTGGAGAGATCACTCTCTCACCCAAAGTAAGCTTTACTCCCGCAGGAGAACAATATAAAGTCGCATATAGACGTTTTAGCAAATCCAGACCCAAGAGATTTTCACCACAACCAGTGGTCAAAATCAACAGAGCTTTCAGCTCACGAGGCCCAATTGTAAGGGGCAGAGGGCACGAAACCGGATTGCTAACAGGGGCGCCAGAGAATCCAACGGAGACATTTGTTAAGCCAGACAAAGGTGCGCCAGGGAGTTTCGAATGCATTATGGAACTTTTCGCTGCACCAGTGTCCAACAGAAAAGGCTCAACGACGCCCGAGGTGGCAACTGCGACGTAAGGCCCTCTCTGATCAACCGGAACTGATACTACTCCCTCTCCTTGTCTATGGCTGTCCTAGTAATTACTGTCGTCAGCATCCTGATCGACGTAATAATCATCCACATTGTACTGAGCAGATCGCCCTTGCGACGATCCACGCTGATCAAAACAATTATTGGAGTCAGAAGTGTTAGTGGAACGATCGTTTTGAGCACCGCGACCTCTACCACGTGATGTCTGTTGAGAACCACCACGACCTCCTCTAGACGAATTACCACTATTACGCTCATTTAGAACTGGGCAATCGAATTTTAAATGTCCCTCGTTCCTACAATAGGCACACTGATTGTACCCTAACGAAGATCTCTGCGAAGAGGAATCATTTCATGATTGTGATCTATTAGACTGAGACTGCGATCGATTACGCTGTTGCGAGTCATTCTGATTCGAACGCGGAGGATACGCCTGTTGCAACAACACTTTAGTTTTGAGCTCTTTCGTTTTCTTGTCAGCACGATCGTTCTCCTCTTTCTCCCTATTCTCATAATATTGGGCCGTGGCCAATATTTGAGCAGAAGTAGAAACAGCCCACGCACTTTCTGAATTACGCAATTTGTTGCTTAAGTCAGGCAGTAAATTGGAAACAAACTTATCCACAAACAATCGCTGACCTCCTTCAGTACCCATGTCTTGACCACTATGGTCAATGAAAGCCTCCTCAAATCTCGTAAAGAAATCAGAGACGCTCTCATCCTTCTTTTGTTTGCAAGCGGACAACTTGTCCCAATTTACCTTCATAGCTGGCATAAGCGTTTTTATCAGGGTAATTATTCTCTGAGGGAGATCGGCAATTAGCTGTTCAGGTTTAGCCCCACCAACTTGCAAGGCGTCTGCCGCTACAAGAGCAGCCCAATCACCACCTAATTCTACCGCATGGTTTTCTTGACGGATCTTTGCCCAAACCTGTTGCGGAACTACGTTACCGAACAACATATCGATGTCGGCAAGATTCATTATCGTAGCGTCTATGAGCTGCGATAATTCTTTATAATACCCTGCAGGATTTTTGCGAGGGTCAGGCAAAGATTGCTTCACCTGCAAAACTTCTGATCGTTTCCATGGAAGATGAATCCACACCCTCCGAAAGTGCGGCAAGACTGCAGGATTTTGAGTAGCATCACCTGGCATCCACACCGGTGGAACTTCACGCATAGGATACTGACCAGGCGCTGCAAGCGGTCCCTCAATGTCCTCCACAAACAATGCTCGAGGCATCGTAGAAGGACGAAAAGACAATAATTGCTCAACAGCGTGTCGAACATTAGAGTCTACTATCATTCCGCTCGAAAACTGGAGCTGCAGATTAGTCAAAGCAGTCAATACATCGTCCGATGCATCGGCGGATATTTGATCACGTAAAACCTTACACATTTCTTCGAAAACGTATCTTTGTGTCGGTATATTGAATCACAGAACGTATCAAGCACCGCACGTGGAGGATTTCTAAGGGGGTATTTCATCCAAGTCATCGCCATATTATACAGTGCAGCACGTTCCCGATTACCGGGAAGCTGACTACGTCTTTGAGGACCGTCCGAACCAGCGGACTCAAGAATAGGTCCAAGAGAATTGAAGAAGTTAGCAGCTACAGAGGGGGTACGACGTCGAACAGACGGAGACAAAGAGTAACCCAACGGGGTAACAAGAGAAGTACCAAAAGCAGAAGAGACAGGAGAAGTAACCAGAACAGCAGGAGCAGCGGGAACAGCGGGAGCGGGAGTATGGGGAAGTACAAGTGGAGGAGCAGTAGGAACTGAAGTAGGCAAGGGAGCAGGAACAGTCGGAAGAACGGGTACAGGTTGGGGAACAGGTTGGGGAACAGGTACAGGAGCAGGTACAGGGGGAACCACAGGAACTGCGGTACCCTGTGCGTACGGAGGTGGCGATTTCAAAAGATAGGACAGTACTGGGTCCTCAATTAATTCCTCTTTCTTATCCGACTCCGTTGGCAAAGCGGGGTAACATTTATCTATAGACATACGCTGAAGCCTATCGAAAACTTCCTTTTCCTTTTCCTCCTTATCTCGCTGAAACTGTTCTTATTTCTTTACTATGGCAGCAACTCCATCTCTCTGATTGCGTTTTGTCTGTCTGATTTCTTTCTGTTTGGCTTCTTTGCGCCATAACCGAAAGGCATCAAACATGGCCGGCCTTGATTGTTTCTTAAACAGTTTAGCCTCAAGGTTATCTAAAATCGGGGTCTCGAAACTACCATGAGGTGGCCAACTAAGGACACCGTCCTTTCTAGTATAGCGAATCCAATATTCATTAAAGGTAATCGGACCTAACCCATGCTTGCTATATAATTCATAAGTTGGAGTTCCAACCGGAGGTATCGGACACGAGTCCTCCAGTCGGGAATCCGCACCACAACGACCAAAGCAACTGAACAAAGTACTACGGCCAGGCATCTTGCACACTAGCCGAGTTTCACAAACTTCAAGGGTTACGGGATTTACCAAGTCCCCGCAAAGAGCAAAAACCCTCGGTTTTTGGCGACTGCAGACGTCAAATATCACAACAAAGAACCAAGTAACCACAAATGCAATGGAACCATGCAACAACTAAGCACCCACAACTAAGGACTCTGGGAGCGACCCACAAATACTTAACTCAAAGATCGATGGCATCACCAGGAAGGCCCGTCAATCGTCTCGCTGTACCAAGGTCTACGCCAGGCGCCAAAACAGGTCTACAGTCAGGGCAGCAGTCCGTCGCAGCCGTCAGGAGGCGGGAATCTTGGCGGGAAAAGTCGTCGGGCCACTTGTTTCGACAACAGGATCGATGAAGCGGGGTGCACCTTCCCTCGGAGATTTCACACGAAGTTCCTCACGATCGTCGGGCTTGGACCAGTACCACTGATGCAGCCCGACGTTGGGCGCCAACTGAAGGACTGGGTTTTTCTAAGACCCAGCGGTGCCAGGGGACAACACCTGAAACCTTCGTGGGTAACCTGTTCCGGCGTACAAATGACAGAGACACGGGACACTTCCTTCGGCGTCAAAGATTCGAGGTTTATTACGGCAGGGAACACAGAAGTCACGAGAAGTACATAACGTAGGTTCGCGGAGCCTGATTCAAATTGCTACTGTGGGTCGCTCCTTTTATACACATTTCTCTCATAGGTTAACATGATACACAAAGGTTTACAACTCGGTTCCCATCATAAACACCAGAAGAGGTTGCTTTCATGTATTCAGGGCCCGGAACATAAGTACGGAAACATTTGGTGGTTCCCAACTGTAAAAACCCATCTTCCCACCATTAGTACATTCCAATTGGCAGTAAACAGATCGAAGAAGGAACAGAAACAGGTGCAGAGGAAGGCAGAAACAGTGGGGAGATCGGAAAGGGTGTAAAAGGGGGTGGTATCGGGAAACACGAGCTGCAGGCATCAAAGGGACGCGCCTAATGAGATGCACGGCTAAGACAATAGACCGGCACGGCAAGATGAGCCTCGAGCGAGGCCATCTGCCTTACAGTATCATCCCCCTCATCATAAAGACAATTTCAAAGGAAACGTGTCTTCCGCAAGAGTCTTGGGAATCCCAGGGTCGCAAGCGGACAGCGTCCGTTCGCTGGCTACTTGAGGGCAAGAGACAAAATGGATGCCGCATCTAAGATGGAACCCGTGGGCTCGGATGTAGAAACCCACGAAACAAACTAACGGTTTAGGTTAGCACAGCGAAACTGCGTACACCCACTAAACTCGTCATTTGCGGTTCATAGATACTAGACTCGACCATATTCGTGTGAGTCGAAAACACCACTTACGATCGTCACGGAACCTCAGTAGGAGGAGCTGGTCCTCAGGAAGCAATAGGACCATATCTATAAGGAAAAGGTGGTGTTTTGGCTAAGATATTTCGATGATTTGATTATAATATGGAAAGGAACAGTGATGGAAGTACAAGAATGTATCGATAAAATCAATGTAAATAATGCCAATCTCAATTTTACTTCCTGTATAAGCAACCAGAGTGTTTCATTTTTGGATGTCAAAATTACCATAGTCAACAACACTATAACCACCTCCTTATTTCGAAAAGGTCAGCTGGCAACACGTTGTACATGCAACAAGTGTGCATCCCCCTCATCTAATTCATAGCATCCCCTACGGGGAAATGCTACGGTTACAGAGGATTTGCAGTAATACTGCAGATTTGGAAAATCAACAATCTGAGAGCAAATCACGTTTCCTGCAGTGGGGATATAGCTCCAAGACAATTGACAAAGCCATTCGCAAATCCAGGACTCTAGCACAGGAAGATTTTTTTAGTCTATAAAGACAAGTGCCACAAAATTCAGACAATGGATCCAACTGCTCTGACAGAACCAGTGAGACTTATCCTGACTTTTTGCAGACAGGAACAGCAATTGCGTAAAATTATTCATCGCAATTGGCACATAGTTAAGGACGACCCCAACATAGGCAGCTTGCTCCCCAGATTCCCTTCAATCACATATAGGAAATCGGTATCTAAGGCTAATGTTTTGGTAAAAAGCAGTCCAGAACACAAGGAGGAGGCAGGTTGGCTTATGGCAAGGAAGGGGTTTTTCAAATGTTCCAACTGCAAGGCGTGTGTATATGGAAGTAACAGAACAACATACTTGACTGCATTTAGCAATAAGCCACAAATGATCAAATACCATCTTAGTTGTGGAAGTGAATTTGTGGTGTATGTTTTAGCGTGTAGCTGCAACTTGGCATAAATTTGAAGTACAAAGTTAGCAGCACACAAAAGGGTCTTACAACACATTAGGGCAATCACTAATAATGACCCCAATTGCCTGGTAGCGCGTCACTTCCATGAGTACCATGATGGGAATCTGAAACATTTACGATATTATGTAATTGATACTGTTCCCATGCAAAGGAGAGGTGGGGACAGGGAAGGGAAGTTTAGACGGCAAGCAACTGGGAGAGCTCAATATGAGTGAGGATCTGTATATATATATATATATATATATATATATATATATATATATATATATATATATATATATATATATATATATATATATATATATATATATATATATATATATATATATATATATATATATATATATATATATTTAATAGTGACCCTTTCCATCCTCATGCAATCACAGAATCCAATGTCTGGTTTCTCAAGGTAGGCAAAAAGCTTTCTCTTATGATAATTTTCTTCTTTTTTAGATTGAATGTGAAGCTTGCATTAGGCTACCCGTGAAATAGGTCTTTGCACATTACAGTCTTTGCACTTTAGTTAATAAGAAATGTTGTATAGTGGTATACTGTTAAAAATGAAAGTCAACTTAGGTAAAATGGACATTTTGACTAAGTTTGCACAACCCAGGACTGTCAGTGGGAGATGTCCCCAAGATCCCTTTAACTTCCTACACTCTTTAGCAACTAAGGCAAAGTTAGTAGAGGCAATCAGGTTGATATCATTAACGATTCTTAAGCCTAGATATCTCATGTTGCTGATGAGTTGCTCAGAAAGCCCTGTTGCTTCGCTATTCCATGCCATAATTTCGGTCTAGGTGGCATTAACCTCGTACCCTGAGATTTTACCGAATTCCAATGCTAAATTTATGGCTGCCGGAAATGCGGTGCTGATATCTGACGTCATGATCATAATATCGTCGGCATACAGGGACACCTTTTTTTCCCAATCTCTATATTTGAATGGCATGATGTTATTGTCCTCCCGAATTTTTTGAGCAAACTATTTTTTGACACATCACTAATAGCGAAGATGCAGAGTGATATCTCTTCATTTATCTGGAAGAACAAAAGTGTAAGAATAGCCTGGAAGAAATTAAGGCATCGCAGGGAGAAGGGTGGTTTGGCCGGTCCTGACCTTCAGATTTACGCGTGGGCTTTTCAGATGACACACGCTCGAATGTTGATAAAAACCCCATCAGACCAAGGCATAGGGGTGTTGTTTACAGCATTACTACAGTGTGAAGGACTGGGGCAGTCGGGTTTTCTTTTTAAGTTTGGAGACCCTAAATTTTTCAAGAAGGTCAAACTGAAGGTGTTGCAGGGCCTAGCAAGAACTTGGTTCAATCTCAGAGTTGTTACTAAACTAGGATACCATTCGAACAGATCTCCTATATGGGATCTCCCTGCTCCCCCTGGTTGGGTAAACGATGTCCTGGTAATTCCACTAATAGACGCCGGAATTTCAACATGGGGTGACTTGTTTGTGGAAGGGGTCATGCTTTCCTGGGAACATCTAGCGAGCAAGGTGGGCCCCAACTAAGCATGGGCGAATTTTGCGAATCTCGCGTTCGCGAATTTTGCGGATTTGCGAACTCGCAATCCGCAAAATCCGCGAATTCTCGCAAATTTGCGGATTTTTTTTTTGTGTTTGCGCGGGTTTCTGCGAGTTTGCGAGGGTTTTGTACAATGTCGCAAATTGCGAACTTACCTGTCGGGTCGCAAGTTTCGCGAACTTGTTGTTTCTACGTGTCCAGCCTGTTTGGGACACTCTTCTTCATCACTGCCACTCTCTGTCACCACTGCCACTCTCTGACTACTCATGCCACCCTCTGGCCCACCCATGCCACCCTCTGTTTCATCACAGCACCCTCTGGTTGTCCAGTCAGTGTACATTATTGTGGCAACAAGCACACCTTCCCTGCCTCAAGTGACCTGAATTAATTTGGGGCTGATTAATGTGTCACAGAATATTTTTTTAGCTGGCACCTGCTTCCTTAGTGCTTCCTGATTAGTGATCTTTTGAACTTGCTAAGTGCTTTCATTGTTGCAAAATTAGTTACAACACCTGCCCTGCCCCAACTGACAATAATGAATTAGGGGCTGATTAATGGGTTTGAACCTCCAGCCTGGCTCCTGCTTGTCTCCCTTAGCTGTAATTCAGGACCTTTGTGGCATATGTGTAACTATTCTGAGGTTCAGAGCAGGGTCACATAATAGTTGCAACTGGCAACTGAACTCTGGAGGGGCCCCTCAGGAAGCACTACAGGAAATGGCTACTAATGATGAGCCTGAACTTTTGAACCTGGTAAGTAGTTTCAGTTTTGCTAAAATCGTATTTCTGCAATTTTGCACTTATTCGCGGGGCGCGAAGTTGTACTGGGAAGCCGCGAACTCACGCGAACAGTGCGAGCAGTGCGAGCAAAATCCGCTGCTCGCGGATTTGCGGATTTTGCGGGAGATTCGCGAATCTCGCGGATTGCGAATTTACCGAAAATCCGCAAAATCCGCGAGCGAAACGGATTTTCCGCCCATGCTTAGCCCCAACCTCTCTAGTTTGAAGTTTTTGCAAATTTAAAGCTGGGCACAAGCGCAGTCAGCTGGAGCTCCCCATCGTCTCAACATGCCCCTAGGAGGAGGTAGCCAACTGGAATCCTCTTTACTTGATAAAACACCGGCACCCAAGGAGGTTTCCTTTTGGTACAACCTAATCTTGGAAGAGATTGATGGGGAATTCCATCTTCCAGACCTATTATGGGTCTCCTTGTTGCCTTCTTTGAATTTGAAAGATTTATGGCTAACCTCCTCCAATGTTCTCTGGGACATAGTCAAACCAACCGGGCTCCGCAGGAACCACCTATTTACCCTTCACAGGGCCTACTACTCTCCCCAGAGACTGTCTACATTTTCAACAGGGGAACTGGTGGCGTGTGCCCGGTGGGGTCTAGTGGCGGCCTCGGACGCACAAATGTTCTATGACTCTCAACACTTGACGTCTTATTGGGATTCAATTGACAACAAACTAACATCTTCGATAGGTTCAACAGTGGTTATAGATCTCCGGCTAGCAATCTTTGGTGTAGTAGAACAGACGTGAAGTTCTGCTAATAACCTTTTGTTCAACTCTATCTTGGTGGCCCGAAGAGAAATCTGCAAGTGGCGGAAAGAGGCTTCTCCTCCGTCGTTACATGACTGGTGTTCCTCCATGCTACAAATATCAAAAATGGATATCTCCAGGGCTGGGAAACCAGACAAAAGAGCTTTTTGGCAGATACTCGATTGGTCCCATTAGTTTGAGGTTTGAGCTGGGTTTTGTTTTGTTTTTTTTTCCCCCAGGACCGATGATTACGAAGCCATGATATACTCTCCCTGCTAAAACATCTTCGCCCTCTCTCTCGGCGAATTGGTGATACAAGTAATGGTGGTAACTGGCTAATGGTAAATATCTGTCTTACAAGTAACATGGTGTAAGGATTGGCTGGGAGAACGACTTAGCTGTAGGGCCTTGGCAGATCCGTACATCATCTATACCTCTGCCAGTCTTCGACTGAGACAGTATGTCAACTCCCCAATATGCCATTCTTCCCTGTCCATTGGTTTGACAGATGACAACCATGGTGGAAATGAGGACAAAAAAATAAAAAAAGAAATGTTGTATATAATTGAATAATACTTGGTTTTAACATCTCAGGTTTTTTAGGATTTTTATGGACAAATGAATTGTATTTATAGAATTTTATATGTATTTATTTATTAATTATTTAACCCCTTCGATGCTCGTCCTCAGCTACGGCGCTCGTATGCTGATGACGAGCTGAGTTCGTCATGTAACGCGGCATTTTAAAAAACGCCGCACACAGCGGGAAAAACCGCCGCAGCGATGCGGTTAAAGAAAACATATTTATAATTGTGAGAATCATTTGTCTCAATACCTTTACCTGTCGTAAACCCCTTTGTGGGTTGATACCCCATGAGATTAATTCCATTTTGCACATGCTTTCTTTTGCACACATTTTCATGCCATAATAGTCAAAATGAATGAGGACAACATTACAATTGTACTATTTTAGGCAGTGTTCAGACATGATATCATGTCTTAAATAAATGTAGCACTTACATTCTTTTTAAAACACAGATTGGTGAATTTAGGTCACTGTATAAGTTAAGAAGCATGCACTTTATTATCTTTTGTTCACACATTTCTTGTTGGGTTTATCGTTGGTTTACCTCCTTTTTTGAATTGTTTAATTTTGTGTTTGGTCGTTACATTGAACCACATAGGGAAAACTTTGCATTTGAGCATTTAATTTATTCTTTTATTAGAATAATAATATAATTTATGTGCAGTTGACAATGAAATTATTTTTAATCGCTATTACATAAATTATTGCCGATTAACAATGTATTTAAACATGATATAAGTTCGCACATTAAGGCATAAACATTTTGAATATGTTTTCCATATCTATGACCAAACAATTGCACTGTCACTTTAAAAGGAGGCAGCACATAGCAATGTTGTCATGTGATCAAGGCAGGGATCTGCCGAAACGCGTCATGGCAACTGGTGGTGTGTTCGAATAAAATATAATTGCACCATACCTGGGTCTACGCTTGTTTGTTTTTGAAGAGAGGCAGTCAAAACTGAGGATTGTGTCATATATATATATATATATATATGTAGTAATACTTTATTCGATACATGTATCATAAAAGTACAAACATAAAAATACATACATACATAGATTTCAAGTATTACAGTCCTCATAAAAGTGTTGCATCATTACAAACGGTTAAAACTAGGGGGAAATAACATAATTAAAATTCATACTGAGTCATGGTCTGTGCATGAGTGAGACAACAACCTTAACCGGATAATCCAGGTGCTGGCCAAAAACTTAGCGACCCTGCAAACAATAACCATGCAAGTAGTGTTGAAAAGAATAATTCGAAGGGCTGATCTATTGTCCCTAACTCCTAGCTTCCTACAGACTGGCTTCAACCATTTATCTCTGGCCTGTTTATATGCTTTACATGCAAAAAAGAAATGGCTCAGGGATTCTTCCAGGCAGGGAAAGCCTGGGCATTTCAAGTCCTCATCCCTCCTATCTTTCCATCCTGCCATGACATTTTTAAGAGGGAGAATGCCATATCTAAGTTTCAAAAATAAAGTTCTGTCTCGAGGGGTCTGTATGAAATCCAAGAAGGGTTCTAACTTTACAACAAGCTTGTGTTCGAAAAATTTCTCCGTTAAGGGACCCCATTTTGGGTTGAGCAGAACCTTGGCCTCTATCCACTCCCAGTATAGTTTTTTCACTGTTTGTTTTGGTGGGGAGGATTAGGAGGCCCAGGAGTCGCTCAATCCCAAGGATACCACAAGCTTCTTTAGATTGTTTAGCCACTTTATTTTATTTGAAACATTCAGGCTAATTAGCTCATCCAGCAATAAAGCATATTTTGCTAATTCCGGGGTCCTTCTAAGGCGCACCCAAAATAGTAGTGGTCGGAGTTGGACTATTTCAGAAATAGATCTCTTACCCAAATCAGCAAATAAAGGTTTTAAAGGGGTTGAGAGAGGGAGCGAGACTAAGTCTCTCATGAACTTGTTCTCTGTCACCACCAGTGCTTTAATATTCTCAGTGCCCCATAATTCAGATCCATAGACCGCAGAGGCTAACGCCTTTCCCTCATAGACTGCTAGGGCAGGGGCTATTGGTCTACTAACTGAAAGACGTTGATTCTTTAGGATAGCACCAGAAACCCTTTTAAGATTTAAAACCATTTTACAAAAGTGTGATTCCCAATTCATTTTGTTACTAATTCTAACCCCGAGATAATCAAATTCATCCACTACCTCTAGAGGGGACCCATTCAAGGAGAGATAGACCTTCCTATGATTTCTTTTTACGGACATGACCATCAATTTCGTTTTTGCAGTATTTACCGTTAACCCACGGTCTTTACAGAACACATTAAAACGATCAAGGAGTTTTTGCAGGCCTTTGGGGGTTTTGGACAACAGGAGGGTGTTGTCGGCAAAGAGGAGTGTAGGTGTTTTCTCCCCAGCAAGGACAGGGGCATCCGCTGGGTCCTCTCTCAGGTGATCCACCACCCCGTTTATAAAAAGAGAAAACAAAGTCGGGGCCATCACACAACCTTGCCGCACCCCTCAGCTGACAGGGATCCTCCTGGTTAGTTGCCCCTGGCCCCCATCGGATCCTTGCGTAATTTCCTTCATGGAGTCTAATTATGAATTGTAACAAATACCTAGGGAATCCCAAATCCAGGAGGACCTCCCAGAGTTTGGGACGTGAGATAACGTCGAACACCGTTTTCAGATCTATAAAAGCCATGTATAAGCTCCCCCTGGCTATAGACACAGACTTCCAGTAGACCGCACAAAATCTAAAGACCTGGTCCATGGCGCCTACATTGCGTCTAAATCCGGCCTGGAAGTGGGTCAAGATATCATTTTCCATTAACCACATCTCTGTCCGGTTTATGATGACCCTGCCAACTACTTTTTGGATGGTATCAATTAAACTAATTGGTCTGTAGTTGGCAGGGTCCTCTCTATCACCTACTTTAAATATGGTAATGACCTCTGCACCTTTCCAGGATGTGGGTACTGGGTGGCCAGACTGGATTAGATTCATAATCATAGATATGAGGTCTGCCCATAATTTGGGGTCATACAACAGTAGGTCCCCCGGAAGAGGCCATCAGGGCCAGGCGCCTTTCCCGGGATTATTTTAAGGATGGCGTCTTGAACTTTACAGGGTGAAAAAAACTCTTCATTAACGCCATGCTCTGTACTAATCTTACTCACAGTACCCAAAGCAGGAGATTTTGGCTCGCCCTCCACACTGTCCTCACAGTACAGTTTTAAAAAGTGAGAGTACCATTGGTGCTCGGTTATGTGGTTTAAAATATGCTCTGCCCCTCGCCTCTCAAGAGTGTTAATTAATTTCCAAAAAAGAGTGGGATTCTTCCCATAGGCAGCATCCTTGAGCGTCTGCCAAATCTCCTCCTCCCAGTCCTTTTTGGCTGTCGCTATGCTTTTATGGTAATCTTGTCTAGCAATTCTTACTGCTAAAGGGTCCTTACTTTTTATGGCCAAAGTAATGGCTTTCCTCTTTCTCCTACAGTTAGCTGTGTACCAGAGGTTGCCCTTATTTGGTTTATGGTGTGTCAATGACGCCCCCTTAGATTTTTTAATCAAGAACTGTTCAATTTACTCTGTTAAGTTCTTATACATAGCTGGTAGGTTTGACCCCGAGGGATAAGGGGCCACTAAAGTAACAGATGCCAAGCCACGGGATTCAGCCATAACAAGCTCTTTGATACTGTCAAGTTTTCCTTCTTCACACCTAACTGCATTCCACTTAAGGTTCCGAGTGCAGTAAGAGGGAAAAACTTATTTAGTGGCCATCTCTAAAATTCCCCTTTTACTAATCTCATCTCCCCAATGAATTACAAGACATAAAGGGTTGTGGTCACTATCTGTTCTTTGTCTGACCTTCATATCCACTAGATTAACCCATGACTGAATATCCAAAAGGATATAATCAATCCGTGATGGGCAACCTAGCCTATTAAAGGTCATTGCTCCATCACGAGCCCAAAGGTTATGTTCCAAAACCAAAGCATTTAACTGGATTGCTCTCGCAGTCCATTTCTTAATGGGAGTGAGGGCTAATGGTGGTATTGTCTGGCTCCTATCCTCATTATTTAAGCCCATTGAATCTTCATCGTCCAGAGGCTCAAGGGTACAGTTAAAGTCCCCCCCACCAATATTTTGGATCTCAAAGGGAGGGATGATAACTTACTGTCTAGCAACTCTAATATAGGTGAAATTTTGCCACCCGGTAAGCCTCTTGCGTATACACAAAAGAGTTCTAATATATTGTTTCCGGATGGGCTTTTTATAGAGATATGCAGAATGCCGTTTGAGTTTGTATTATGGGTAGTGACGACGCAGTTCAAATGTAACTTTACCCAGATGTGTAAACCTCCAGAGAGACGTCCTTTCCCAGTCGAAACTGCAGGAGTAAAGAAGGTTGAGTATCCGTTTTTATATTGTGGCAGGGGACACCAGGTTTCTTGGAACATGCATATGTGGAAGGTGTTTATGAAATCATTCCAATCAGGGTTATCACGGTTTTAAAAAAAATATAATTGCACCATACCTGGGTCTACGCTTGTTTGTTTTTGAAGAGAAGCAGTCAAAACGGAGGATTGTGTCATATATATATATATATATATATATATATATATATATATATATATATATATATATATATATTACCTATTGGCGGTCGCCAGTAGGTATATATAGTTAGGATTTTTTCTCTATGGGATTTTTGAAAATTCTATGTCTAATAACTTTGGCTTTGTGGACGGAATTGGCTGAAATTTTCAGGAAAATTGAACATTTTGTTTCTGAGCAGCCCCTGACAATTTGGGGGGGGTTTCATCAAGGGGGGGCCGAGAAAAAAGGGGGGTCCCAAAACGCGTTTTTCCCATGTTAATTTCCATAGGGCGGTTGGCCTCACTTTTAGCTCGAACGGCTGAATGGATTTGTACGAAACTTGGCAAAATTGTAGGGACTGTTAGCCCGATGTGCCTTTGCTAGGTCTCAATATATGTGCTCCAGTGGATTTTGAGTAATTTAGGTTCAAAAAAAGATATATATCTGGGCGGAGCCTAACCACACATCTGATCTGATTGGCTGTCAGCACTTCATCCAAGAAGTGTTGGCAGCCATCTTGGGACCAATATACATGATAGCACCTCATTAAAAAGCTTTGTAGTTAATAGAGGGTTTTAGGACTAATTAGTTACATTATAAATCATTTGTTGATGGTACCATACTCGTTTTAGGAATTGTGGTGGGTTCTAAGGTGATTTTACCATGTGAAAAAACCTTCTGCTGTGATATCATGAATATTGTTTGAAAGAAAACTAATATCTCATGATTTTCCCACATTGGTTTGGAAGGGGATCTATAAGCTAAACTGAAAGCATATTTTCTGTAAATTCACATTATCTTTCTCAGTCATGTGAAAATGGTTTAGGTTAGCACAGCGAAACTGCGTACACCCACTAAACTCGTCATTTGCGGTTCATAGATACTAGACTCGACCATATTCGTGTGAGTTGAAAACACCACTTACGATCGTCACGGAACCTCAGTAGGAGGAGCTGGTCCTCAGGAAGCAATAGGACCATATCTATAAGGAAAAGGTGGTGTTTTGGCTAAGATATTTCGATGATTTGATTATAATATGGAAAGGAACAGTGATGGAAGTACAAGAATTTATCGATAAAATCAATGTAAATAATGCCAATCTCAATTTTACTTCCTGTATAAGCAACCAGAGTGTTTCATTTTTGGATGTCAAAATTACCATAGTCAACAACACTATAACCACCTCCTTATTTCGAAAAGGTCAGCTGGCAACACGTTGTACATGCAACAAGTGTGCATCCCCCTCATCTAATTCATAGCATCCCCTACGGGGAAATGCTACGGTTACAGAGGATTTGCAGTAATACTGCAGATTTGGAAAATCAACAATCTGAGAGCAAATCACGTTTCCTGCAGTGGGGATATAGCTCCAAGACAATTGACAAAGCCATTCGCAAATCCAGGACTCTAGCACAGGAAGATTTTTTTAGTCTATAAAGACAAGTGCCACAAAATTCAGACAATGGATCCAACTGCTCTGACAGAACCAGTGAGACTTATCCTGACTTTTTGCAGACAGGAACAGCAATTGTGTAAAATTATTCATCGCAATTGGCACATAGTTAAGGACGACCCCAACATAGGCAGCTTGCTCCCCAGATTCCCTTCAATCACATATAGGAAATCGGTATCTAAGGCTAATGTTTTGGTAAAAAGCAGTCCAGAACACAAGGAGGAGGCAGGTTGGCTTATGGCAAGGAAGGGGTTTTTCAAATGTTCCAACTGCAAGGCGTGTGTATATGGAAGTAACAGAACAACATACTTGACTGCATTTAGCAATAAGCCACAAATGATCAAATACCATCTTAGTTGTGGAAGTGAATTTGTGGTGTATGTTTTAGCGTGTAGCTGCAACTTGGCATAAATTTGAAGTACAAAGTTAGCAGCACACAAAAGGGTCTTACAACACATTAGGGCAATCACTAATAATGACCCCAATTGCCTGGTAGCGCGTCACTTCCATGAGTACCATGATGGGAATCTGAAACATTTACGATATTATGTAATTGATACTGTTCCCATGCAAAGGAGAGGTGGGGACAGGGAAGGGAAGTTTAGACGCCAAGCAACTGGGAGAGCTCAATATGAGTGAGGATCTGTATATATATATATATATATATATATATATATATATATATATATATATATATATATATATATATATATATATATTTAATAGTGACCCTTTCCATCCTCATGCAATCACAGAATCCAATGTCTGGTTTCTCAAGGTAGGCAAAAAGCTTTCTCTTATGATAATTTTCTTCTTTTTTAGATTGAATGTGAAGCTTGCATTAGGCTACCCGTGAAATAGGTCTTTGCACATTACAGTCTTTGCACTTTAGTTAATAAGAAATGTTGTATAGTGGTATACTGTTAAAAATGAAAGTCAACTTAGGTAAAATGGACATTTTGACTAAGTTTGCACAACCCAGGACTGTCAGTGGGAGATGTCCCCAAGATCCCTTTAACTTCCTACACTCTTTAGCAACTAAGGCAAAGTTAGTAGAGGCAATCAGGTTGATATCATTAACGATTCTTAAGCCTAGATATCTCATGTTGCTGATGAGTTGCTCAGAAAGCCCAGTTGCTTCGCTATTCAATGCCATAATTTCGGTCTAGGTGGCATTAACCTCGTACCCTGAGATTTTACCGAATTCCAATGCTAAATTTATGGCTGCCGGAAATGCGGTGCTGATATCTGACGTCATGATCATAATATCGTCGGCATACAGGGACACCTTTTTTTCCCAATCTCTATATTTGAAAGGCATGATGTTATTGTCCTCCCGAATTTTTTGAGCAAACTATTTTTTGACACATCACTAATAGCGAAGATGCAGAGTGATATCTCTTCATTTATCTGGAAGAACAAAAGTGTAAGAATAGCCTGGAAGAAATTAAGGCATCGCAGGGAGAAGGGTGGTTTGGCCGGTCCTGACCTTCAGATTTACGCGTGGGCTTTTCAGATGACACACGCTCGAATGTTGATAAAAACCCCATCAGACCAAGGCATAGGGGTGTTGTTTACAGCATTACTACAGTGTGAAGGACTGGGGCAGTCGGGTTTTCTTTTAAGTTTGGAGACCCTAAATTTTTCAAGAAGGTCAAACTGAAGGTGTTGCAGGGCCTAGCAAGAACTTGGTTCAATCTCAGAGTTGTTACTAAACTAGGATACCATTCGAACAGATCTCCTATATGGGATCTCCCTGCTCCCCCTGGTTGGGTAAACGATGTCCTGGTAATTCACCTAATAGACGCCGGAATTTCAACATGGGGTGACTTGTTTGTGGAAGGGGTCATGCTTTCCTGGGAACATCTAGCGAGCAAGGTGGGCCCCAACCTCTCTAGTTTGAAGTTTTTGCAAATTTAAAGCTGGGCACAAGCGCAGTCAGCTGGAGCTCCCCATCGTCTCAACATGCCCCTAGGAGGAGGTAGCCAACTGGAATCCTCTTTACTTGATAAAACACCGGCACCCAAGGAGGTTTCCTTTTGGTACAACCTAATCTTGGAAGAGATTGATGGGGAATTCCATCTTCCAGACCTATTATGGGTCTCCTTGTTGCCTTCTTTGAATTTGAAAGATTTATGGCTAACCTCTCCAATGTTCTCTGGGACATAGTCAAACCAACCGGGCTCCGCAGGAACCACCTATTTACCCTTCACAGGGCCTACTACTCTCCCCAGAGACTGTCTACATTTTCAACAGGGGAACTGGTGGCGTGTGCCCGGTGGGGTCTAGTGGCAGCCTCGGACGCACAAATGTTCTATGACTCTCAACACTTGACGTCTTATTGGGATTCAATTGACAACAAACTAACATCTTCGATAGGTTCAACAGTGGTTATAGATCTCCGGCTAGCAATCTTTGGTGTAGTAGACCAGAAGCGAAGTTCTGCTAATAACCTTTTGTTCTACTCTATCTTGGTGGCCCGAAGAGAAATCTGCAAGTGGCGGAAAGAGGCTTCTCCTCCGTCGTTACATGACTGGTGTTCCTCCATGCTACAAATATCAAAAATGGATATCTCCAGGGCTGGGAAACCAGACAAAAGAGCTTTTTGGCAGATACTCGATTGGTCCCATTAGTTTGAGGTTTGAGCTGGGTTTTTTTTTGTTTTTTTTCCCCCAGGACCGATGATTACGAAGCCATGATATACTCTCCCTGCTAAAACATCTTTCACCTCTCTCTCGGCGAATTGGTGATACAAGTAATGGTGGTAACTGGCTAATGGTAAATATCTGTCTTACAAGTAACATGGTGTAAGGATTGGCTGGGAGAACGACTTAGCTGTAGGGCCTTGGCAGATCCGTACATCATCTATACCTCTACCAGTCTTCGACTGAGACAGTATGTCAACTCCCCAATATGCCATTCTTCCCTGTCCATTGGTTTGACAGATTACAACCATGGTGGAGATGAGGACAAAAAAATAAAAAAAGAAATGTTGTATATAATTGAATAATACTTGGTTTTAACATCTCAGGTTTTTTAGGATTTTTATGGACAAATGAATTGTATTTATAGAATTTTATATGTATTTATTTATTAATTATTTAACCCCTTCGATGCTCGTCATCAGCTACGGCGCTCGTATGCTGATGACGAGCTGAGTTCGTCATGTAACGCGGCATTTTAAAAAACGCCGCACACAGCGGGTAAAGCCGCCGCAGTGATGCGGTTAAAGAAAACATATTTATAATTGTGAGAATCATTTGTCTCAATACCTTTACCTGTCGTAAACCCCTTTGTGGGTTGATACCCCATGAGATTAATTCCATTTTGCACATGCTTTCTTTTGCACACATTTTCATGCCATAATAGTCAAAATGAATGAGGACAACATTACAATTGTACTATTTTAGGCAGTGTTCAGACATGATATCATGTCTTAAATAAATGTAGCACTTACATTCTTTTTAAAACACAGATTGGTGAATTTAGGTCACTGTATAAGTTAAGAAGCATGCACTTTATTATGTTTTGTTCACACATTTCTTGTTGGGTTTATCGTTGGTTTACCTCCTTTTTTGAATTGTTTAATTTTGTGTTTGGTCGTTACATTGAACCACATAGGGAAAACTTTGCATTTGAGCATTTAATTTATTCTTTTATTAGAATAATAATATAATTTATGTGCAGTTGACAATGAAATTATTTTTAATCGCTATTACATAAATTATTGCCGATTAACAATGTATTTAAACATGATATAAGTTCGCACATTAAGGCATAAACATTTTGAATATGTTTTCCATATCTATGACCAAACAATTGCACTGTCACTTTAAAAGGAGGCAGCACATAGCAATGTTGTCATGTGATCAAGGCAGGGATCTGCCGAAACGCGTCATGGCAACTGGTGGTGTGTTCGAATAAAATATAATTGCACCATACCTGGGTCTACGCTCGTTTGTTTTTGAAGAGAGGCAGTCAAAACTGAGGATTGTGTCATATATATATAGGGCGGTGGCTAAAAGAACTTATTTTTCCCTCCCAATATGTCTTCATCGGCGGAGGCAATGAAAAGCCGGGAGGCATTGGCTGATGCCATGTTCGTAAACCTGCCAACAGTCAGACCAGTTGCAGATAACAGAAATAACAATAACCCCAATATTGATCTTAAGGGGAAACTGAATAAATTGGAAAAACTTTTAAAGACTGAGACCACAAAATGGTGGGAAAAGCGATCCCTTGAAAAATATCTGGAAGTAGGAAGAGTCCCGAGGGGGTTAAGGGTACTTATAGCGCCATCATTTGAAAACCCTAACCCTCTCATGCTAAAAGAATGGGCTACTAACAACTTGGAGGCATCCAAAAATATGATTTGCATTTTGATCAAATATGCGGAAATCGACAGGATTGACATACTCAAAGAAATAGAAACACTGAATAATGAATTGGATGCTCATAAAGAAACTGAATACATCAAAAAATATCGTGAAGAAATTAACACTCGCCTCAACAAGCACCAAGAAACCATTAGCTTGCGCAAACAATACAAATTCGCCAGAGACAAACAAGATTATGAAACTGGGAGAATTTTTACGTTTGCAAGGAAATATGACACCATGAAAAGACAGGCAATGACACCAAAAGCCGTTTCCCCAGCAATTAATGAAAGTGGTGAAATAATTGTGTCAGAACAAGAATTAAGTTCCAATGCAAGTAGTGGAGGCTCAGATGACGAACGAGCAGCGGGTGTTTCTTCAGCAGTACCCACTCATTATGCACCATCGGAGGAATTGGGTTTTTTAATCGAGGACAGGTTGAAAACTCTACGGCCAAAAACCCAACAGCAGCGGAACAAAAACGCAAATGCAAAAACCGCAAGTGCCACGAAAGAAGGAAATGTCGCAGGGAGAGGTTTCGCAAAAAAAGGGAGGGGCAAGAAATGGTAACTGTGTTAGAAACCAATAATACCTCAAGTCTGCCCACTAACCATGAATCCGGCAATCCAGATATCATAGACAGCGAACCTACTACCAGCCTAGATAACACTGTAATCAATTTATCTGATGAAGTTCTTTCGAAAGCAGAGACACAACTTTTGTCCTTGGGCCTATCCTTCTGTCCCAAGAATGGTTACAATTACGTACAAACCAGGATTGATACATTCAAATTTATCCGCAAACTGAAGTTAAAAAAGCATTTTAAACTTGCTCATGCCCAGGAAAAAGCCACTACCATCAGTAGCTCCTTACATCCTTCCTCCATGTTCCAAGTAGCGGACATAGGGGCATTGCAGACGGCCCATGAACTGGCATTGGATGAGAGTTTCTCTAGCATCAGCACTCAGACCAAATGTGACAGAATGGGGGTGAGTATCAATGCATCAAGTGAAACCCCATTTAAACCTAAATCCACATTTATGCCTCTGATGCCAAAGGATGCTATTGACACTTTTAATGATATGATCACAGAGGACCTGAAGGCTTTGCAAATTAACACTTCCAGGAAAAACAAAAGACTAAAATATATGGAAAAACAGTACTTCAAGTTAATGAAAAAATTGCGGAACAATTCATATTTGATCGTCAACAAGGCTGATAAGGGAGGCAATATCGTTATCTGGCCAAAGGATCAATACCTGACAGAAGCTGATTGCCACCTCTCAAACCCTTCCTGTTATCGAAAAGCGAACTTGGGGGAAGTACGTAGCCTTAAAGAAAGAATCCATAAAGAACTTAATCAATGGAAGAGGGAAGGTCTTTTAACAAAGCAAGAACTGGGGTATTTGAAAGTTGATCATCCTTTGACCCCTACCATGTACTTAATACCCAAGATTCACAAACAAGTGTCTCCGGTCCCAGGCCGACCTATAATCTCGGCCCAAGGTAGTCTCATGGAACCAATGTCTAAATATGTTGATTTCTTTTTGCAGAATTTTGTTGTTAGTTTACCTTCCTACATTAAGGACACTGGGCACTTTTTGTCTAAACTCAAAGAGGTGGAATGGAAAGAGGGATATAGTCTGGTTGCCCTCGATATCAGCTCCCTTTATACAAGTATCAAGCATGCAGATGGTCTTAACGCTGTACAGTATTACCTTAGCCAACGTAACCTAATGTATAAGAACCATAATGAAATGTTAGTCACCATGATTAGGTTGTGTCTTATGAATAATTACTTCTTATTCAACAAGGAGATTTATCAACAGCTAAGAGGAGTAGCTATGGGGGCATGCTTCTCTCCAACCTATGCATGCTTACATGTAGGGTGGTGGGAGGAGCATGTCCTCAGGCATCTCCCTGAATTCGCCAATAACATTGTCCATTATTGGAGATTTATTGACGACATCTGCATGATTTGGAGAGGGGATGAGGAATCTGCCATTGATTTTGTCAAAAGCATCAATATTAACAACTTGAATCTTTCTTTTACTAGCCAAATCAGTAAAACTAATATCCAGTTTTTGGATGTTGACATTTACATCCTGCACAACACTTTAGCCACCAGACTCCATCGAAAAAATACGGCAGGCAATTCAATTCTGCACGCGTCTAGCGCGCACCCCAAACACCTCATAAAAAGTATCCCGTATGGGGAATTTATAAGGATGCGCAGAATCTGTAGTCTTGAGTCTGATCTGAATATCTGCCAGGAAGAGGCAATTCAGAGATTTGTAAAACGTGGTTATACTATGGATAATCTTCTTATGGCTAGAGAAAAAGCCAACAGAGCCAGTATTGATGTTGTTAGAGAAGAAGGTTCGGAGATTGTCAGTGAAGATGTAGAGAATGCCCCTAAACATGACATCAATACGGTCAGCTTAATTACCACCTTTAATACTGAGGAGAGAAAAATCAGGGGCATCCTAAAGAAACATTGGCCTATTCTCCACACCGATATTAATCTGTCTCCTCTACTGCCCACTGAACCCTCCATCATATTTAGGAGAGGACCCTCGATGAGAGATTATTTGGTAAGAACCAGCCCAGAAGTGAGCAATAACATAGTCAGAATTTCCAATGAGAAGGGTTTTCACAAATGCATTTCATGCAGAGCGTGCAAGTTCGGGGTAAACACGGAGGAATTTCAATCCCCTTTCAATCCCATGCCTACACCCATTAAAGAGCTGTATACATGCCGTACAGACCACGCTGTATATGTTTTGGAGTGTACATGCAAACTTAAATATGTGGGAAGCACCAAGTTACAGGTGTTTAACCGCATTTTGCAACATCTAAGGGCAATAGTGAACTCCGACTCCAATTATCCTGTTGCCCGGCATTTCGAACTTGTACACGCTAAAAACTTGAACCATCTTACCTACTTTGTTATTGACTCCGTCCCTAAAAACATCCGGGGAGGGGATCGTGAAAAGATTCTGCGACAATTAGAGAGCAAGTATATTGTCCTCTTAAATACCAGAATACCCAATGGGCTTAACAGGGGGGAAGATTTACAAGTTTTCCTGTAAATATTCCTTTGAAACAACACCTCTTGTTGTAAACTTGATTGGAGCAACTACTGTCAGTAATCTTTGTTTTCCCGCTGTAACTTGTGGAATCTATTCTTTGATTGTTAGCCCAATTTTCAGTAGATACTGTATAAATTGTAATAAGCTTTGCAAACTTATCTGATTTATTCACAATGGTCTTGGGCGTTTAAACTTTATTTAGTCACTATGGCTATAGTGAACTTTGAGCATCAGCAGGATTGCCTATTTGTTTTTAACTGTGGAGGGTTTCACAACACTAGCGCAGGTACATGGTGTTCATGACATCTTCGTGTCATGATTTATTGCTTTCATAGCATATATGTACTCACTGCGAAATCTTTATGCACTTCGGGCACTTGAGCACTTCTTTTCCTTGATAACATAAATGGAGGTCATGTATTATGTTTTTTGGGCATGCTATGATGATATTTTGCACATATGTGTTGACTGTCATAATATATGAAATGAATTCTATTCTCTCATTTGGCATTAATGTATATACTTTGTAAATACGGTTATCAGATATTGCACTAGCACTTTATTCTATTTTCATGATATTGTAATGTCCATTTGAGTATTTGTATTTTGTACATATTTGCATAGCGATAGTATTTTTTCTATGTCCTTGACCCCCTTGACACACTGTTATCATTTCTACCTCTATGTTTGACACAGTATTTAAAGACCCCCATTGGTAATTTGAGGCCATGTGATCAAGGCCGTTTTGTGACGGCCGAAACGCGTCATGCCGATGGCGAGGAAAAATAAAGCCACATCTTAAATAATCCACTTTTGGTGTTTCGTGATCTGTTCCACGGCGGTGTGAGGAGACGCATTGCAGGACCCTTTGTTTTGATATATATATATATATATATATATATATGTAGTAATACTTTATTCGATACATGTATCATAAAAGTACAAACATAAAAATACATACATACATAGATTTCAAGTATTACAGTCCTCATAAAAGTGTAGCATCATTACAAACGGTTAAAACTAGGGGGAAATAACATAATTAAAATTCATACTGAGTCATGGTCTGTGCACGAGTGAGACAACAACCTTAACCGGATAATCCAGGTGCTGGCCAAAAACTTAGCGACCCCGCAAACAATAACCATGCAAGTAGTGTTGAAAAGAATAATTCGAAGGGCTGATCTATTGTCCCTAACTCCTAGCTTCCTACAGACTGGCTTCAACCATTTATCTCTGGCCTGTTTATATGCTTTACATGCAAAAAAGAAATGGCTCAGGGATTCTTCCAGGCAGGGAAAGCCTGGGCATTTCAAGTCCTCATCCCTCCTATCTTTCCATCCTGCCATGAAATTTTTAAGAGGGAGAATGCCATATCTAAGTTTCAAAAATAAAGTTCTGTCTCGAGGGGTCTGTATGAAATCCAAGAAGGGTTCTAACTTTACAACAAGCTTGTGTTCGAAAAATTTCTCCGTTAAGGGACCCCAATTTGGGTTGAGCAGAACCTTGGCCTCTATCCACTCCCAGTATTGTTTTTTCACTGTTTGTTTTGGTGGGGAGGATTAGGAGGCCCAGGAGTCGCTCAATCCCAAGGATACCACAAGCTTCTTTAGATTGTTTAGCCACTTTATTTTATTTGAAACATTCAGGCTAATTAGCTCATCCAGCACTAAAGCATATTTTGCTAATTCCGGGGTCCTTCTAAGGCGCACCCAAAATAGTAGTGGTCGGAGTTGGACTATTTCAGAAATAGATCTCTTACCCAAATCAGCAAATAAAGGTTTTAAAGGGGTTGAGAGAGGGAGCGAGACTAAGTCTCTCATGAACTTGTTCTCTGTCACCACCAGTGCTTTAATATTCTCAGTGCCCCATAATTCAGATCCATAGACCGCAGAGGCTAACACCTTTCCCTCATAGACTGCTAGGGCAGGGGCTATTGGTCTACTAACTGAAAGACGTTGATTCTTTAGGATAGCACCGGAAACCCTTTTAAGATTTAAAACCATTTTACACAAGTCTGATTCCCAATTCATTTTGTTACTAATTCTAACCCCGAGATAATCAAATTCATCCACTACCTCTAGAGGGGACCCATTCAAGGAGAGATAGACCTTCCTATGATTTCTTTTTACGGACATGACCATCAACTTCGTTTTTGCAGTATTTACCGTTAACCCACGGTCTTTACAGAACACATTAAAACGATCAAGGAGTTTTTGCAGGCCTTTGGGGGTTTTGGACAACAGGAGGGTGTTGTCGGCAAAGAGGAGTGTGGGTGTTTTCTCCCCAGCAAGGACAGGGGCATCCGCTGGGTCCTCTCTCAGGTGATCCACCACCCCGTTTATAAAAAGAGAAAACAAAGTCGGGGCCATCACACAACCTTGCCGCACCCCTCAGCTGACAGGGATCCTCCTGGTTAGTTGCCCCTGGCCCCCATTCGATCCTTGCGTAATTTCCTTCATGGAGTCTAATTATGAATTGTAACAAATACCTAGGGAATCCCAAATCCAGGAGGACCTCCCAGAGTTTGGGACGTGAGATAACGTCGAACGCCGTTTTCAGATCTATAAAAGCCATGTATAAGCTCCCCCTGGCTATAGACACAGACTTCCAGTAGACCGCACAAAATCTAAAGACCTGGTCCATGGCGCCTACATTGCATCTAAATCCGGCCTGGAAGTGGGTCAAGATATCATTTTCCATTAACCACATCTCTGTCCGGTTTATGATGACCCTGCCAACTACTTTTTGGATGGTATCAATTAAACTAATTGGTCTGTAGTTGGCAGGGTCCTCTCTATCACCTTCTTTAAATATGGTAATGACCTCTGCACCTTTCAAGGATGTGGGTACTGGGTGGCCAGACTGGATTAGATTCATAATCATAGATATGAGGTCTGCCCATAATTTGGGGTCATACAACAGTAGGTCCCCCGGAAGAGGCCATCAGGGCCAGGCGCCTTTCCCGGGATTATTTTAAGGATGGCGTCTTGAACTTTACAGGGTGAAATAAACTCTTCATTAACGCCATGCTCTGTACTAATCTTACTCACAGTACCCAAAGCAGGAGATTTTGGCTCGCCCTCCACACTGTCCTCACAGTACAGTTTTAAAAAGTGAGAGTACCATTGGTGCTCGGTTATGTGGTTTAAAATATGCTCTGCCCCTCGCCTCTCAAGAGTGTTAATTAATTTCCAAAAAAGAGTGGGATTCTTCCCATAGGCAGCATCCTTGAGCGTCTGCCAATGCTCCTCCTCCCAGTCCTTTTTGGCTGTCGCTATGCTTTTATGGTAATCTTGTCTAGCAATTCTTACTGCTAAAGGGTCCTTACTTACCGGATGGGCTTTTTATAGAGATATGCAAAATGTCGTTTGAGTTTGTATTATGGGTAGTGACGACGCAGTTCAAATGTAACTTTACCCAGATGTGTAAACCTCCAGAGAGACGTCCTTTCCCAGTCGAAACTGCAGGAGTATAGAAGGTTGAGTATCCGTTTTTATATTGTGGCAGGGGACACCAGGTTTCTTGGAACATGCATATGTGGAAGGTGTTTATGAAATCATTCCAATCAGGGTTATCACGGTTTTAAAAAAAATATAATTGCACCATACCTGGGTCTACGCTCGTTTGTTTTTGAAGAGAAGCAGTCAAAACGGAGGATTGTGTCATATATATATATATATATATATATATATATATATATATATATATATATATATATAGATATATATATATATATATTACCTACTGGCCAGTAGGTATATATAGTTAGGATTTTTTCTCTATGGGATTTTTGAAAATTCTATGTCTAATAACTTTGGCGTTTGTGGACGGAATTGGCTGAAATTTTCAGGAAAATGGAACATTTTGTTTCTGAGCAGCCCCTGACAATTTGGGGGGGTTTCATCAAGGGGGGGGCAAGAAAAAAGGGGGGTCCCAAAACGCGTTTTTCCCATGTTAATTTCCATAGGGCGGTTGGCCTCACTTTTAGCTCGAACGGCTGAATGGATTTGCACGAAACTTGGCAAAATTGTAGGGACTGTTAGCCCGATGTGCCTTTGCTAGGTCTCAATATATGTGCTCCAGTGGATTTTGAGTAATTTAGGTTCAAAAAAAGATATATATCTGGGCGGAGCCTAACCACACATCTGATCTGATTGGCTGTCAGCACTTCATCCAAGAAGTGTTGGCAGCCATCTTGGGACCAATATACATGATAGCACCTCATTAAAAAGCTTTGTAGTTAATAGAGGGTTTTAGGACTTTAGTTACATTATAAATCATTTGATGATGGTACCATACTCGTTTTAGGAATTGTGGTGGGTTCTAAGGTGATTTTACCATGTGAAAAAACCTTCTGCTGTGATATCATGAATATTGTTTGAAAGAAAACTAATATCTCATGATTTTCCCACAGTGGTTTGGAAGGGGATCTATAAGCTAAACTGAAAGCATATTTTCTGTAAATTCACATTATCTTTCTCAGTCATGTGAAAATGAAGTCTGACATTCTCAGTAAAACATGTACATCCAACAAGGACAGAGACTGTCAGTTGATTCCTTTGTGTTCTACTGCAGCCTCCTAGAGTGTTCTAAAGAACAACTAGAGCGCTAACAGTCCTACTTATTACAAAGGTATGGCACACCTGAAGCCATCTTGATTGGAATAAAGTGGTAACTCTTAAAACATTTAATTTAAAAAGAAACAACATGAGGGGGTATATTTTGCCATAGAAAGTATGATTAGTGCTGCAGAATGAAAAATTAGGGCACATTTTGAGTGACTTCTTAAATCCTTTTCTATTTCATTAAAACATTCTGACATGCAGTCTCCCAAAATGGCCACCAGAGACAAAAGAGCCCAAATGTAGCCCAAATATCACCCAGATGTAGCCCAAGTATAGCCCAATGACAGAATGTCCCAGAGTGTTCTAAAGAACAACTAGAGCGCTAACAGTCCTACTTATTACAAAGGTATGGCACACCTGAAGCCATCTTGATTGGAATAAAGTGGTAACTCTTAAAACATTTAATTTAAAAAGAAACAACACGAGGGGGTATATTTTGCCATAGAAAGTATGATTAGTGCTGCAGAATGAAAAATTAGGGCCCATTTTGAGTGACTTCTCAAATCGTTTTCTATTTCATTAAAACATTCTGACATGCAGTCTCCCAAAATGGCCACCAGAGACAAAAGAGCCCAAATGTAGCCCAAATATCACCCAGATGTAGCCCAAGTATAGCCCAATGACAGAATGTCCCAGAGTGTTCTAAAGAACAACTAGAGCGCTAACAGTCCTACTTATTACAAAGGTATAGCACACCTGGAGCCATCGTGATGGGAATAAAGTGGTAACTCTTAAAACATTTAATTTAAAAAGGAACAAAATGAGGGGGTATATTATGCAATAGAAGGTATTATTAGTGCTGCAGAAAGAAAAATTAGGGCACATTTTGAGTGACTTTTCAAATCCTCTTGTATTTCATTAAAAAATTCTGACATGCAGTCTCCCAAAATGGCCACCAGAGACAAAAGAGCCCAAATGTAGCCCAAATATCACCCAGATGTAGCCCAAGTATAGCCCAGTGACAGAATGTCCCAGAGTGTTCTAAAGAACAACTAGAGCGCTAACAGTCCTACTTATTACAAAGGTATGGCACACCTGAAGCCATCTTGATTGGAATAAAGTGGTAACTCTTAAAACATTTAATTTAAAAAGGAACAAAATGAGGGGGTATATTTTGCCATATGAATTATGATTAGTGCTGCAGAAAGAAAAATTAGGGCACATTTTGAGTGACTTCTCAAACCCTCTTCAATTTCATTAAAAAATTCTGACATACAATCTCCCAAGATGGCCACCAGAGACAAAAGAGCCTAAATGTAGCCCAAATATCACCCAGATGTACCCCAAGTATAGCCCAATGACAGAATGTCCCAGAGTGTTCTAAAGAACAACTAGAGCGCTAACAGTCCTACTTATGACAAAAGTATGGCACACCAGAAGCCATCTTGATTGGAATGAAGTGGTAAGTCTGAAAACACTCAATTTAAAAAGGAACAACATGAGGGGGTTAATTTTGCCGTAGAAAGTATGATTAGTGCTTCAGAAAGAAAAATTAGGGATCATTTTAAGTGACTTCTCAAATCCTCTTCTATTTCATAAAAAAAATTCTGACCTGCAGACTGAAACATGCACTTTGAATACCAGCAGCAGACGTCCCTGGTGAGCAGTAGCTTTACTACAGTGATCTAATGTGCAACTAGAGTGCTAACATTCAGAATTTATGGCAAATGTGTGACACATCTGAATGCCTTCTTGATGGAACCAAAGTAAACAAGCATTGAAAATGCAATAGATCTCGCCCTCGTTTAAGTTAAAGCCATTCTGTTTGTAATGAGGTGGCTTTTTAGCTTTGCTTTTATTAGTGTTTTTTCAACTTTCATGTAAATAACATGCATCTGTATGCATATAAGTATATGTATGCATGCATTTATGTTTGTATTTATATAGATATACAGATGATATATGTTTATATATGTATGTATATATATATATTCACTGAAAAAACCATAGGCTATAGACCATATATAGTTAGGAATTAGCATTTACAAAACCTTGAAAATTCACTGAAAAAACCATAGGTTATAGACCATATATAGTTAGGAATTAGCATTTACAAAACCTTGAAAATTCACTGAAAAAACCATAGGTTATAGACCATATATAGTTAGGAATTCGCATTTACAAAACCTTATTTTACTCACACAAAACCATTGAAATTCCATATATAGTTTGTTGCACTAACTATATATCGCGCACCCGCAATCCACTGCTGATGATGTCACATATTACATCATTCATGACATGGTCAGTGACATCACTGATGACATCACTGATGACATCTCAAATGACATCACTGATGACATCACTGATGACAACATCCAGTGACTGTATGTTTCTGTAAAGTTAAAATATGTCTTACATATTGAAGAATGAGTGGATGTATAAGTGTCTGGATGAAGGATTTAGTAGGTGCATGACTGACTGTATGAGTGAGTGATTAAATGTGTCTCACTGAGTGCATGGGTTAGTGACTAAACTGTCTTAATTTGTGCATCATTATGTCTGTTGTTCTGTAAACTGTTGCATGTGTTGATAAGTAGCTATATGAGTAACTATATGGGTTATTGAATGGTTGCCCAAGTATTTGTATGGGAGACTGAGTGTGTGTGTGGGTGGCTGGGAGGTGTATGACTCTGTGCATAGATGTGTGAGCAGTTGATTCACTAGATGTATGGTTTCAAAAGTGCATGTGGAAACAGCTGTATGGGCGGTTGACTGTGTGCATGAGTGTATTGGTGAGTGAATGGATATCTCAGTGCTACATGTCAAAGTAAGTACATATGTAAAACACAGTACATGTGAGAGTTGACATATATAAATAACTGTGCATAAGAGCCAGTGAATGTGTGAGTGGCTGTATGGATCATTGTGAACTTGTATCAGGGATTGTATAAGAGAGTAAATATGTGTTAGTATATGTTTGAATAAGTAAAGTTTGTATAACTGTATAGTTGAGGAAATGGAGGTGTGATTGATTCTTTGCATGACTGACTAGGTGTGTGAGTAACTCCATGGATGAGTGACAGTCTGTGAGTGTCTGTTTACACTGATTGTATCTAAGGTTATATTAGAGTCTGAAGAGGTTCATCGTATTATCATATGAATTATATCATCAGTGATGTGATCAGTAATGTCAAATGAGATGTCATCAGTGATGTCATCAGTGATGTCATTTGAGATGTCATCAGTGATGTCATTTGAGATGTCATCAGTGATGTCATCAGTGATGTCACTGACCATGTCATGAATGATGTAATATGTGACATCATCAGCAGTGGATTGCGGGTGCGCGATATATAGTTAGTGCAACTAACTATATATGGAATTTCAATGGTTTTGTGTGAGTAAAATAAGGTTTTGTAAATGCGAATTCCTAACTATATATGGTCTATAACCTATGGTTTTTTCAGTGAATATATATATATATATATATATATATATATATATATATACCTAATATAGGAGGTTTCAACAATGAAATGTTTAAATTGTGAAACTACGATGTGTTTTGTTCATTTCAAACAGAAATAAAGCTAATTTTTTGCTTGCAGCCAGGAATGAAGCAGGCAGTGCCAATGCAGGATGGTGCTGTCTGAGGCATTAATTTCACTGCTATAAAGCAAGGCAGGCGGCACCTGGTGTGGTACTTCTCTTCACTTGGAACTTTATTTCAGTTCGAAATTGAAGGTATTAGAGGCAGCCCCACGAGGGGAAGATGTTGCGCACTGCAATGACCAGCAGGCCTTGCGAAATGATACGCCCACTGAGGCAGGTGTTGATAATATCCACGAATGTGCGCTGTGAAAAGCTGTCTGCTAACATCCTCTGAACTTTGCCTCTGATGAAAGGATGAGAAAATCCTGAAACGCGTAAGGCTGACATTAATCTCGAAGACTGCAGTTGTGTGTTTCTCTGCTAGCAAGCTGTGAAATGGGTGCAAATTTTCAAATGGCGATTAAACTTCTTGTGGCTCAACTTTAACCTTGGGGCTAACCTGCCTGTGTTGGATATATGTATATATATATATATATATATATATATATATATATATATATATATATATATATATATATATATATATATATATATATATATATATATATATATATATATATATATATATATAGAACAGGAACTCGCCAGACGCTAGCAGCGCCACCAACTCGTTTTACAATTGGATAAATGATGAAGAGTGGAACCCGATTCTTGTGTCAAAACAAAGGTGCCTTTATTCGTGCTTTTTAATGCTCAGCATGCCCGCCATGACGCGTTTCGACTATCTCCACAGTCTTGATCACATGATGTGAATGCATTGCCACAGGTGAGGTATATATAGTAGACATAAAGGGCGGACTGTTTATTACCGCCTACAACTTTCATATGTTTTAAACATGGAAACGAAAGAAAGACTAAGGTACATCTTTTTTCTACCTTTTGCCATAGCATTGAAAATACAGTGAGTCCTATTTTTAACTCAGTACACAATTCATACAATGTATTAAATATGTGCAAAATATCGCAATGGGCATAAATACATATATAAATAAATATATATATATAAAAAACACCATTAAAATATATATCCATATAAATTCATTTGAGATCTTAAGTTTCCAGGTTTTAAAAAACATGTGCAAATACATCCCAAGTGGGATAATATAAAAGTGCATGTGCAAGACTTAATTTTGTATGTACCTGAAATTGTGACAAGGAGCAGCTGTAAATGCATAGTGCAAATCATGAAAAAAGTGCTAAGTGCTATTAATAAATAATTACAGTTAAAAATGTGAAGGAGGAGCCCCTCCATTCCATGATTATTCTATTGACCAATATTTACTGACAGGCTAGTTATGATGGAATGGCCATTTCACTATATTAAGATGTAAAAAGGTGGCATCATGTGTCTAAGTCAAGAGTTCCACGTATCAGCGAAGATCCCATAATATTATTCTAAATAAAGGGGGATTTACAAGCATGTATAGAGGTCCTCGCTGGCGTTAAGACCCCCCGGGGTGCGGCTGTCTAGCTCTAATATATAACGGGTCTCTAGGACCCATAGAAGAGCATCTCTGTTGCCGCCCCATTTCAAAGGCATCACACAATCTATGATGTAATATTGTAGATGTTTTGGATCGCTATCATGGGTGCTCTCAAAGTGCCGTGCCACCGGACACGACTGATCCTTAGTAGTGATGGCTCTTATGTGTTGCAAGATCCGCTTGTGAGCTGGCAGTCGGGTACTCCCTACATACCGGAGCTCACAAGGGCATTGCAACACATATACTGTGAATTCTGTTTTGCAGGTCAGTTGTTTAGTAATCTGTACAGGTGCATCTTTAAAAGGTATCTGGTATTGCGTTTTATTACATCCATATTTTCAAGCCTTGCAATTTGGGCATTTCTTGAAGCCTTTTCTTAGAGCCATAAAGGTCTCCGATATTGGCTGTTCCAGATAATTTTTAACAAGTCTATCTGCCATAGAAGTAGATTTTCTATATGAGAGTTCAGGTTTTTTACCCACTAGACCCCCAATGACAGGATCCCCTGTCACCAGGTTCCAGTTGCGGGAGAAGATTTTTCGGATGTCCCTATGTTGTCGATTATAAGTGACAACAATTCTGGGTGGGTCAGATGTGGTTACAATGCCCGCCGTGTCAGGCATAGCTTTGGGTGTGAGGGCCTGTGCTCCGGTTATAGTTCTAGAGCGGTCAATTGCTTTTTGTATGACCCACTCTGAGTATCCCCTAGCAACAAAGCGTAATTTACTAGCCTCCTGAGCTTTTAAACACTCAACTTCTGTACTGCAGATCCTTTTGATACGCAGCATCTCCCCAAAGGGTATACTGAGTATCAAATGGTGGGGGTGCTGGCTTGCCGCGTGCAGGACAGTGTTGCCTGCTGTCGGCTTCCTATGTAACCTGGTAGCTAACCCCTCGGATTCTACATATACTTTTATGTCAAGAAAGCAAACTGTTAATGCATTGATTGTAGATGTGAATTTCAGATTTAAGTAATTATTATTCAATTGTTCCACAATGAGTGCGCCTCCTGTAATGATCCCTGCCAAATCAGCAAGAGATCATCAATGTACCTTAAGTACAGTGGGACATGATTCTGCATGGTGGTACGATGTTGTCCCATGAGGACCTGTTCCCCCCACCAACCAATGTGAAAGCACGCTTGGCTGGGTGAGAAACAGGCCCCCATGGCCACCCCTCTGGTCTGCTGGTACACTTGATTGTTAAAAAGAAAGTAATTCTGTTCCAGACTGATTCTAATCATAGAGATTAGCATGTTATTGTGGGCAAAAAAATTAATGGCACGTCAATTTAAATAATGACTAACTGCTCTAATTCCATCACTATGTCTTATTGACATATATAGTGAGGCTACATCTAACGTGATAAGCAGACAATCTGAAGTCCACGATATGTCATTCAATTTGCGCACAAAATCAGATGAGTCCTGTACATAAGACTTAAGATTTTTAACACTGTCCTGCAAAAAAATGTCACTGTAAATTGAAATATTTTCCGTTGAGCTATTGATGGCGGAAATTATTGGACTCCCAGGTGGTTTGTCCAATTGTTTGTGGACTTTTGGAAGCAGGTAGAACGATGGTATAACCGGATGTTCCTTCCTTAGAAATCCAAATTCCTCTTTTGTAATCAAATTACCGCTTCTCCACACAACCAATTTAGAGTTCTGATCCTGCCATGCCAGCCGGATTGCCGCCAAGTTGCTTTTATATATATACGTTTTTTCCCCAAGGTAGTTAAGTCGGGTGTTGGGTGTAGAAAACTGATACATATTTACCTGTACATATGTTAATGCTCTATATTTTACCTATGATATTAAGGTGGTATGATACTCCATACATAATATTCTGTACTACAAATTCATATTCCAGATTCACACCCAAATGTGACCGAGTGGCATTGGTGCATTAGTTGAATGAGAAAAAATCATTCAAACTTAAAGGCACAATTTTAAGTGGTAAAAGTTAGTTTGGTGTTTGATAATGGTTGGACTTCAGGATTTTGAAAATAGTTCTTTGGACTTTAACATTGTTCCTTAGTTTTAGCCTGGTAATGAATTATTTGGTATAACTATCTTTTTAGTTTGTGTATACAGGAGTTACTGGATCCATCATGAATATGAATTGTGGAGTTTCAGACAGCAACACAAAAAATTATGGTGGACGGAATGCTGAACATTGTCAAGCATTCACCTCCAGTCACAGATCTGGGTTAAATCCATTGTGTTTTTGCTCACCATGCCACCCCAGTTTAGACCAGCCATATTCAAATCAGTCTTCACCCTACTACCCATTGGAACAGTCCAGCCCAAACTACCAAGCCAGGTCCTCCCTGGACCAGAAACAAGCCTCCTAGGACCAGTTTCGGGTTACCACCCCTGATCAACCAGGCTAGATTGAATTGAGTAGCACAGTGAGCACAGGCCAACTTCTGGGCATATCCTTCCTACTTAGAGCATCTACAACAACACAAAAAGATGATGGACGAAATGCTGAACATTGTCATACATTCAGCCCCTAGATCTGGGTTAAATATATAGTTTTCTGCTCATCATGCCTCCCTAGTTTGTACCTAGCCAATTACAAATTAGTCTTGACGCTGTGCCTCATGGGAACAGTCCAGCCTAAACTGCCAAGCCAGGTCCTCCCTGGACCCGAACCAAGAATCCTGGGGACGATTTGAGGGTATCAATCCTCATCAGTCAGCATTGCCTGAATCCAGCGGGACAGTGAACACAGTACCCATGTCTGGGCATACCCTGAGTTTCAGACAGATTCTTTGACTGCTGAAAGCAGCCAAAATGCCCATGTCTAACACAGAGTAAATCCTGCAGCAGTAGATGCCGAAACACTGATTCCTACTTGTTATTTGCCCCAAAATTGTAATCCCTGTTATTTTTCCAACCCTGGAATTACTGGGACTCCCAGTAATAGTAATTTTGATGATGGGAAATAACAGAGATAATACAGGGGCCTTTGTAATTGATGCCTTGATTTAGGGAATAATAGGTTTACAAAACTGACAACTTGACGCCATTCTTCCCACCGACATTGAGTCGTTAGTGGAGCGAAGTTTGAGTGTTTTACACATGTCTAATTTTCTCCGATACGGTACCAGCTGCGATATTTTGGATTTATATAACTTCGGGAATAGGTTCTGAAATGTTTTTGCAAGAAGAGCATGTTTTTTTTCAAGAAAGGGAGCATGTGGGGACACGACAACCTCTATTACTCACCAGGCTGCAGTAGCTCCAGATGTTTTATTTCAGTCTATTGCCTTGTGTCTGAAATTCCTAAAATACAAAGGAGGAATTACTGTACGCAAGAGCTGATCATGAAAGTTGAACATGGTTGATATTTTGCTACTAGGAAATTAAGGGATACAGAGGCTCTTTAACAGGTATGACGCAAAGACCTCAAAGTGTTGGGGGATCAATCCCTCAAGGCCTGAATAAGGCACATGAAAAAAAGACTGGGTTTGAGGTCTCCTCGGTAAAACAATAAGTTCTCCCAAATGAAAAAAATCTCAAAAAGTATTTTTTATTTTGATGTTTGCAGGCAAAAGAGTAACGCAGGCCTTGACGTTTGCAGACAAAAGAGGAACACAGGCCAACACGTGTGTTTCATACATAACAATATATTAAAAGAGGAATGTGGGAGATTGTGGAAAAAAAATCGTAAACATATATTTCCCCCTTTTACTTCTATTAAAGCAGAGGCAAGTTAGGTTGGAGACAGCTTAAGTAAAGCCAACTTTTTTGGCTTAATAAATATTGAGTCTCCCTCCTGATTGGGAGTTGTTGATATGTCTGCTAGGTACAACTGCCGTGCAGATCAGAATGGCCATGGACATGACAGAAGAGCATCTGAAATCCACCCTCAATAGGCCTGGCCTATAAAATGGCAGCCCTGTAGCTTGCGGAGAAAAGCTTTGCTCTGGTGGAGCTGCTGAGGCGCCGTCTTTGGCACCCGTCGGTTCCCCACCTATAAAAGCACTTTGGTTTGGCGGGGAAGGATGTCTGAAATGTACAAAAATAGAGATTTCCTAATAGCAATTCCTACACAGTAGGAATCACTATTAGGAAATCGCTATTTAGGAAATGCTAAACCAATGGTGCCTATGGGCTTAGGGCCCCCTTGATGCACCCTCAAGAAATGGTGCACATATAAAGAGCACAAATGCCCTAGGGGCATGTGCGCCCTACATGGCACTTTAAAAAATGCATTTTGGGTAAATTTTTTAAAATTGCACATGGCTACCGTCGATGATGTAGTCGATGGTAATAGCATTTCCTACATGCCCATTTCGCATTTAGGAAATATTTTGTACTTGTGCTTAGTAAATCGCAAATTGGAAATCCCTATTTTCGATTTCCTATTAAGGGAATCGCAAAATGCAATTTCTACTGGGTCGAAATCATATTTTGTGATTCCCTATCTGCCCTTGTACATGTGGATAGGCAATTTAACATTTCTCAACTGACCGAAATTGCGATTTAGGGCCATATGTATCATTGAAATTCGCATTCGCAAAGGCCGAATTTCGCAGAATTTCGACCTTTGCGAATGCGAATTCCCAATATGGTATGTTTTAAGCAAATGTGGTTCAAAATAAGGAATCGCACAATTTGCGATTCCTTATTTTGCGATTGCATTTAGGGAATCACACAATTTGCGATTCCTTAAATGCAATGTATCATGCAAAAAAATATTGCTAATTGTCCATAAGGAATCGCAAATTACCACCAACTTCAAGTTGGTGGTAAGTTGCGAATTCCTTTCAAAAAGCAATTTATTTTAAAACAAAAGGTGGCATGTGACGCTCATACATGCCCTTAGGGCATGTATGTGTGCCATATGCGCACACATGTCATTTTCAGGGGTGCAGCAGGGTGTCCTTTGGACACCCCTGCACCCTTGAAAATATTCTCAATTTGCGATTAGCTAATTGCTAATCGCACATTTCGCCTTCATTCCTATGGGCTTCCTGGCCCATAGAAATGAATGGGAAATTATTCCTTAATTGCGATTAGCAATTTGCTAATCGCAATTAAGGAATTTTAAGAAATCGCTAAAAAGAAGCTGATTTCTACATACATACCATTTTGCGATTTCTAAATAGCGATTCCTTAAAAATCGCTATTTAGAAATTGCAAAACGGAACTATGATTTAATCCTTTCGTCCATATGGCCCTCCATTGTTTATTCATCACAAGACAATTGTGTGTAAAAATGAAACCCAGGACTGGAAACAAGTCGTCACGGGTGACCCTGTACGATGTGGCAGCCATAAGGCATACATCCCTCTCCCACGTGAGATGCTCTGTAGATTCTCAGAAGAAGTAACCCCCCACTTTTGAAGGAAGTGATTGCCTTTGCAGTGTATATTGAAGCTCTTCAGTTTTACGGAGTACCATAAACAACCTGCGTCTCTTGTTCACACACAGCTTCTCTGTGTTGACATCAAGAGCGGTTCAATCTTCCCACTCCTCCAGTTCCTTCCATCCGAGGCCCATCCGTCACAGGCCCTATCCCTGGTCTTTAGAAAAGACAATGTTAGTTTTAAACCTTAAGTTGTTTATGACACCCAGCTCCAATTTCTTCCATCTCACACACCCCAAGGCAGACCACAGGAAGCACCACACGTGGGTGTTGTTTTGTTTGAGGATCATAACTTTCAAAAACTTTCTGAGGCCCAAAACATGTACAGTAATACAAAATTAAAAAAGAGCAAGCAGTGCCAAAGCCAATAGCTCTGGAGTTGTTTTTTCTAGCCTTTTTGCTCTTTCAATGTCTGTTTTGTTTGGGCATGGTGTTTGCAAAAATGTATTAATGGTGAAGGAGGTGTCGAGTATTACCTAAAAGCAAAAATATTTTTTGGTCTCAAAAAATATACATTACAAAAGTATTCCCCGGCACTGGTGGGAGCAACTTTGTGCATGGATGTGCTATTTGTGGATGGGCAGAACGTTGTCATTACAGTGAAGGTAGCCAATGCCTGAAGTGTGATGACCCATTTGCCTCTGCAGTATGGTGCACTATGTGAAGGGAAAATGTGAGACAACACAATAACAGAACAATTAATTAAGAGTACAAGCTGAAAGCTCCTGTAAGTAAGCATTTTATTCACATAGGCTTAGTAAACTCAAAAGGTTTTGGTTACTGCTGGGGAAGCTGGGATTCTTATCTAGATTTTCCTACCATTTTCTAGAATCCCAGGTCAGGTCCACTGGATCTTTTTCCCTGTCTTAGAAGCATAGAGGGTAGATTTTTGCAATCATATCTTCAAACAACTTTATAAAACAAATCCTAATTAGACTGAAAGGACCACTGACTACCAACTGGAAAATTGAAAATGTATTCCCACGCAAAAAACAGCTGGACATACAAACATCTCAGCAAAAGATTCAGGAAATAGACTGGCACTAATACAAAGGTAATCCTACGCAAGAGTCTCAGACGACTCAGAAATAAAAAAATCAGGGTCAGCTCGAGAAGCATTAGACATACCATTACCGACAAAGTAGAAAGCCGAGACTGCATTTACAAAAAAGAAAATACATTTGTTAGACTGTCCCTACTCTGACTCTAAGGTGACATCCCTACTTAACAAATTACCCAGCCAGAATAAAGGTGTCAGCCGTGATGACTTCCTAAGAAGTACATTCACCTTTCAATAAGTTGCTTCAATTTCTGAGCTCGTTCTAAGATGCTCCTACTTACACCTTACTCGGCCTCAAGTTCACAAACTGCCTACATCTTGCCTTTCCCAGGCCCTCTTCCTAATCCCTAGTCTACCCTCTGCACTCAGCTCCGGACTGCCTCTCCACCCTCGGGCGCTGTCCCTAATACAAAATCCCAAAAAACATTCGACACGCCCAGAGGTACGCCCCTCTGGCAGGTACAGGTCTTCAGACTTTTCCACTATGGCACCTTTCCATCAAGCGTCCGTTGGTGTGTCCTTGGGTCCCAGGCACCTTCTCCGCTGAATGTTGCACTCCCAAATTCCTTGGCAGCATCTCTGCACTCGCGCTCACTATCCTAACTTCTAAACAATGGACCCTTCTACCTAATGAGCCTCGTGGCCTTGCACCTGCAAGCTAGAATACGTGAGACCATCTTTACAACGTTCGAAGTTACAATTTAATATTTGCTGAGGACAGCTTTTCCCAGGCGAGAGAAATCATTCTTTCCTGACTGAGGCTAACCAAAGAAAAATACAGTTAGGCCTCTACTGGCTTTGACATGTCCCAGGCCTTTGCACTTTTAAACGCACTTCTAACATGACATGACATTACATTTCAACACTGTAAAACGTTAGTTCTGCAAGCAATATATTCTTCACCATAAAACCCCATGTTAATTCACTCATTAATAGGCACATGTATCATTCCATTAAGGCACATCATTGTTAATGCAACATTTCACTAATGATTACATTTCTACGTTATGCAGTACTGTACTTTGAATAAGGCACAGCAGTAGTCTCTAAATAATCAACACATCACTACATTTTGCACCAATTCCCAGCCTAATGTTACATTTCTAAACTACATTAGTAAGATCCTCTAAATATGTGGGTGCTGACTACTCGAGATTATCGTGTACCCCTACAAATTTTTCAAAATAACATGGCGCTCTCTCAGTTCCCCCCTTTGATGACCTGTGTCATCACATACTACACCATCCTTAGGGAAGAACTGAATTAAACAGAGCTCGTTGCCACTTTCCCTCTCTTGAGCAACTCCATGTTTTTCAAACTTCGATATTGACTGTCCTGCAGTCTCTCTATGCGTCTCTCTTGCATTCTCATCGACCTCTCCAACCTACTTGACTGGTACCACTTGTATGCTCTAACCAATCCCCACAACCCAATCACACAACACACCACTATTATTATGGGCTTCAAGATGTAACCCAAAATCCCTTTTCCAAGATTCGCAAACCAACTCCCAACCTTACCAAACCCCTTTCCAATCTTTTCCCACACTGTTTCTCCAGTCAAGTCTTCAATATCATAATGAATTGCAGTAATGTTGCTTATATCAAAGTCAAAGTCAAAGATAGCTTTATTCGATTTCAAAAAATGAATCATAAAAACACAGTAAAATACACAATGAAAGTTAGAGTTAAACCATTGTTACAATAACAGGTACGGTTCAATTAAGAAAACTCAGTGCATGGTAGATCTACATCTAACAATACTCTTTAAAAACATTGAAACCAAGTACATTGTCATTTCATCTTGTAACAATTGGGTTTTCAAAAGGGCTGGTCTACACTGTCTTAAACCCCGTCCCCAATCTTTCAATAATGGTATCAAATATGTTTTCCTGCAATATGAATAAAACTTGCAGAATAAAATACAATGTAGCATGGATTGATCGGAAGTGTCATCACACGGACACGGAATTAGATTTCTAGACCAATTGTTTGTGTCTGGAAAAGTAATCAGCCTGAAAAAGCTACCTGTCCTTAACCGTGATAACAACATCCTGCTGTAACAAATCTGAACAGACGTTAATTAATTACCGCAAACTACCATTCTCGAGGCTGCGACCGGGGAGAACCTAGATGTGACGACCGCTCAAGGTGAATACAGATATCACTGACAAAGGATGTGAATTTTGGCATCTTTCCAATCATGTATCCACCTGAACAATATTTGAAGAAAACTGACTAGTCCATTTTAAAATAAGGAAATTTTTCCATTAAATAATCTGAAGACTTTTCTCAATGACAAAGCCCTGGAACGCATAATCCGTGACGTAATTTTGATAATTTTCGCCCAGAAGAAGTCCTTCGGACGAAACGCGTTGGCTACTTGTGTGTGAAGATTTGGAATAAAAACAAGAAAGAAAATTCCATGGCTTACTGATATCATTAATTTGATCAATATTGCTACTATATATTGTATGGTGTGCTGAACCATTGTGTTGTATTGCATAAAGTGCCTTTGGGCATTTGCTTTGGAAGCCTAGGGGTATGTGGCTTCAGGTTTCTGGCACCCACAAACGTAACTAGACCAGGAGAAAGTGGATGTAGTGCAGTCAATTGTCTTACCTTATACCCCTGTCTTAGTATTGCTCAGACCTTAATTAACCCTGCATGCCGGGATCCTGTAGGATTAATTGGTTCTGAATGACTGACACCTTCCTCCCCTCAATCCGCCATCGTTTGTCCTCTAAGAACGTGAGGCACAGATCTTTCAAGGCCTTTCTTGTAATGGAGGTCAGCGAGGAGGGAGTATCGAAAAATTCAGGATACCCTAAGTCTGTTAAAAATCCCTTTAAGTAGGAGAGCCAGACAATGTTATGTGCTCCTTGGTGTTTAAGGCAGTCCTGGATTGTTACCCTGTTGAACTCAGTTGCTATAGAGGTCCACACCTTATGCCATAGCAATACAGGGCTTACCTTGATTAAATCAGAAATGTAGACCACGGTATCCTTATGGCATACATAGGTGGATGTTGACTTGGGGACGGCTAATAAGTATCGCAGAAACGTTTTTCACTTGATTGGATTTCTTGACAGTCTGCGACCCCCAGATACCTGCTCCATATATAGCAGTCGACACGCATTTTGCTTTGTAAATGTCCAGCAGGATGCGTACCGGCCGACCCCCCAGTTTGTTAGCAAATTGTCTTACTGCCCCAATCGCACGGGAAAATGTGCTAACTTTCTTGTCGTGACGGCTGTTGACCAGGTACCCTTTTTATTAAAAACTATCTCTAGATAAGAAAAGGTACTAGTTAGTTCTATCTTTGACTGTTCTAAAAAGGTGTTACATTGAACGTTAGATTTGGATGAGCAGCACATGGTGTAGGTTTTCCCAATGTTAATCTTTAGGCCCCGAGATCCCATGTAGTCTGAGAAAATAATTAGTGGTTTCTGAAGGCCCACTTGGATCCTTGCCATTATGACCGCATCATCTGCGTATAGTAGAATAGGTGCCGAGGGTCCTTCAATTCGGGGAAAATCCAAGTTATTGCGCGCTAGATGGTTGGCCACGCTATTAATATATAAATTAAATAAAAAGGGTGCAAGAATGCAGCCCTGTCGTACGCCTTTCACTATGGGGAATTTAGATGTACATCCCCCCCTTCCTCCCGAATCGCACCTTTGCCCCAGTGACTCTATACAATTCTATGATAAAATTAAGAATATTACGATCAATTCCAAGGAGTAATAAGGTGTCCCACAAAATATCGTGACTTAAACAGACAAACGCCAAACTTAAATCGACGAATGTCATGAATAAGTTACCTTTTTTTGCCACCACATACTTGCCCGTATTCAGGGCCAAATTTAATCCTTGTTCTACCTTGCCCAGGCCTGCTTTAAAGCCGTATTGGAATTTGGAAAGGGCACCTGAGTCGTCTGCCCATGACTGTAATCTGTTTAATATTATTCTGCCAGCTATTTTCATTAACGAATCTAATAGTGAAATGGGCCTGTAGCACTTCGGATCATTTCGATCTCCCTTTTTTAAAAAAGGTACTACAATTGCTTCCTGCCAGGTCAGTGGGAATCCCTTTTTATTACAACTATTAAGTACATTGGTCAGGAGAGGTGTCCATAATTTAGTGTTAGACTTGTAAGTATCTATCGGGACATCATCTGGTCCTGCTGCTTTACCAATAGAACTTTCTGCAATAGCTAATTCCACTTCAGATAGGGAAAAAACAATGTGTTGGGGAAGCAGTCCCGGAGAGTCATCCTCCAAAATACCCAAGTAATCAGAGTGCCCTGAAATCACTAAGTTGTCCTTCTTGTACAACTCAGTGAAATGAGTTACCCATGTGACTTCCTCTATGGCAGTCTCAATCGAGTCTGTTTTCCTTTCGACAAAAAAAGGGGCATTCACGGCCTTCCAAAAGGCAATATTATCTCTCAAGGCGCAGGCCTTATGAAGCGCCTCCCACGCTGCTTCCTTCAGAACTGTTTTCCTTTTCTTCAGTACAGAATAATAATATGCTCTAGCGCTTCTTATGTCTTCGATATTGCAGAAATGTTGCTTATATATTTCTCCAGATCCTTGCTATTATCTGGTATATAAGTACAACATTCTTGGACCTTTAAAAGTTTACAGACTCCTCCCTCTTTAGCTAGAAAGACGTCTAAAGCAAGACGATATGTAAAACCATAGTCCTTATCGATAACATCTCACCCTCAACCAACACTAAGGACTTAGCTGTATTCATGCATAATTCGTCTACAACAGTCGCCAACCTTCGTATTGTCACGTCATTCAGAATCACTCCCAACGTGGGTATCATTGCTCCAAAGACATCTCCAACTATGACTCCTGCACTTTTACCTCGCTTCAGTCTCACATATTGTCCTCCTCCTATTAGTTCAAAAACCCTCTGTATGATAAATCTTAGGGAAAATGATCGCTAAGTAACACGTTCCATACCATTTCTCGGGCAATCGCACATAAGCATTCCTCCCACAGACAAAATACACCGTCAAATCACTTTTACCATACTTTGCAAAAAGTCCTTTGAAAAATACTAAAAAAATTAAATGTATGCTCACATGTGGTGTGACCTACGTTGACATTCTCATAATATGTCTGTGGTCGGTGAATGCACAACTTCCCCTTCTGCACTTCATCTAAAGCTATTGGACCAAAACTGCCTTTCGACTTGTGCTACTTCTCTTCGTCTGTCCAATCCACTCTACCCTGAATTTCGCAACTGTTTTGGTTTTCGATATCTATCTTCTACCTGATCAATGAATTTCTTTTCTGTATCTGACAACAAACACGTCAGATTATGGCGACGTGCATAAGCATTATCCAACTCCGGGGTCGGAATGAAATACGTTCCGATCCCGTCCTCCGACTTATAATAATCATACTTGTTCAAATGCTTATATGCAGGCACTTCAGGAAGCACCGCATCATAATTCGAAAAGAAATATTCAAAAAGATTGCGACCATAAAAGATGCTAAGCAGTAAACTACATGAAATCCCATATGTCAATGGAAGGTGATGGTATCTAATACCCTCATCAACAGAAGCTGGCAATTGCATACACACAAAGCAGTCTATCAATGTACTCATACAACATTAAGCTTGAAATTTCCTCTAGACAGATCTGCATGTAATCTACGACTCTCCTCTAGCAGCAAAGTTCTGTCGTTTCCTACCTTAACCTCTTCTTTGCTAGGAGTAGTAGGTGTAGGTGTTCCCTCAACCTTCACTGCATGCTCATGTGGTGCCAAATACGAAACTACAACTACTTAAAAAATGAAAAGTATCACTCCCCCTACAAGGGTGCCTACAATGCACCTAACTCTACGATTCCGGTTTCCAGCCTCCATGGTCTCAAGACTTGTCTTTGCAATATAATTGTCCAGCAACAGTGTTCAAAAGTCTCTTTCTTCTTTATTTCCAGTTGAAGCACTCGAACCACACCTCAGAGGTTGAAAGTTCCCTTTTTAATTTCAGTTCCTTATTTACAGCAAACAATAGAGAATCCTAACCCTTCTCCGTCCTCTACGGGAAGTCCCTACATTTCTTCTTCTTCCACTCGGACCTAAGTCATTTACAACAAAGTATTTACAACAAAAGTCTTTTCAGTCCATAATTAATTCTGTTGCAACTGCTTCTAACACATATTCCAACAGTTCAAGACGAAGAACAATAGACTCATAAGATGGTATTTTAGGACCAAATGTAGGAAAGATCAACCTGCTCAAAATCAAATGACGAATTCCGCTCAAGACTGGGGGATTTGGAACAGTGATGGTCAGTACACCTTCGATCTCAAGTCCCGGCACCAACAACAGCACGTCCAATTTGATGTTAGGACTGTTACTGATCACTGTCACTGCCCTCTCCCTCCCCGATCTCAATATGCCTGGCATCAGTCACAAGGTAGGTCCACTCCGGAGTTGTGTACCTTCGACAAGGCACCCTCTTTCGCCTTGATCTTCTCGGTCCTCCACGAGCTTGCCTTACTTCGTCCCCGTCCGATTCGGACTCCTCAGGCACAGGAGCAAGATCCCTTTTGGAAACCAACCTCAGGTTCAGTCCCCACTGTCTTTCTGGCCACTGTTTCCCTGCTCTGCTGGTTCTCCTGCTTTCTTCTTCCTCACTCTGCTCACAGTTTTTTTCAGCTGAGTTTTGCCTCGGGTCACTTTCACAGTCACTTCCCCTTTCTGAGACAGTCTCAGCTTCACTTTCGTCATGACCCTCTTCAGCTTGATCTAGTGAGCAACCAGCTTCGTCAGACACCCTCACAGCTTGGCTTGTCCGCTCCTGTGGCCCTGCCACTTCAGCTGGATTTTCATTTGGGAGAGGAGCTGTTTCTTCCAAGGGTTCTGGAACTCGTCGAGTGTGTGAAGCATGCACCCAATTCGGCAGCCCTCCACACTTCACAGCAGTGTTCGTAATAAGGATGACTTGGTAGGGTCCCTTCCAACGAACATCCAAGGAGCTCTTTCGCCCGTGCTTCCGAACTAGTACCCAGTCCCCCGGACTCAGGTCATGGCAGAGATCACTGGAAGCTGGGACCACAGCAGCCTGTACCTGATGGGACACAGAACGGATGACATCAGCTAGTCCCTTGCAATAATCAAGAATCTGATCATCTGTGATGTTCAGCAAGGCTGTCGATGGCACCGCTGGTAACCTCATTGCCCTCCCCATCAGCACTTCATGAGGCGAGAGACCTGTTCTCCTGTCTGGGGTACTGCACATACTAATTAGCACTAAAGGTAGAGGGTCTGGCCATTTCAGAGACGTGGATGAAGACACTTTCGCCATCCGAGCTTTCAAAGTTCCGTTGATCTGCTCCACTATCCCAGAAGCCTCAGGTCGAAAACTACAATGGAGTCTCTGATCAATGTTTAGTGCTGTGCAAAGCATCTTCATGACCTCACTGTGGAAGTGAGTTCCTCTGTCCGATTCCAAAGAGGTCGGAACCCCGAATCTAGGCACAACCTCCCTCAACAATAGCTTAGCTACTGTAAGTGTGTCGCACCTGCGTGTCGGGAATGCCTCCACCCACCGTGAGAACACACACACCACCACCAGAATGTACCTCAGATGATTGCATTTTGGCATCTCAATGAAATCCAATTGCATTCTATTGAAAGGCCCTCCAAACCTCCCAATGTGACTCATGGTAACTGCAGTTCTCTTGCCAACGTTCATTTGTTGACACGTAACACACCTTTGACACACAGCTTCAGCCACTGCACAAAATTACGGATTGTACCATGTCTGTCTGAACACCCGCACCATCGCATCTCTTCCCAAATGAACTGCACCATGAATTTGTCTCGCCATTGGACTCAACAGCTCATCCGGCAACACCGCTCTCCCACCAGTTGAGACCCAAATGTCCACATCTCCTTCCACACAGCCTGAATTGATCCACACATTTTTCTCGTGATCTGACACTTGTTCCTGCATACACTTGAGCTCATCCCAAGTATCTGCCATCTCCATCATCATGTTTAAGTCAGTTCTCTCCTGACATCCCTCTATGTCTTGTTCAGTAAAGGAATAGCCCTGCTCGGCACAGAAACGTGCAACCTCATCTGCATATCTGTTGCCAAGTGACACGAAATCTGTCCCCTTCCCATGAGCCGTGCATTTCACAACAGTAATCTCGTTAGGACATTGCAAAGCTTCCAAGACCAACCTTACAAATTCCCCGTTCTTGATAGGGGATCCAGATGAGGTCATGTAACCTCTCTGAGACCATAACTGTCCGAAGTCATGAACCACACCAAACTCATACTGGCTGTCAGTGTAAATGGTGATCCGAATCTGGTCTGCTGCCAAGCAAGCACAACTTAGGGCTATGATTTCAGCTACCTGAGAGGAGTATACTCCTTCCAGGCACGCAGCTTCAGCAACTCCTGTAATGGCGCACACAGCAAATGCTGCTCTCAACTGACCAACACTGTCTCTTATACATGAACCATCAACTAAGAAAATTTCATCAGGGTCAGTCAACGGTTCATCAACAATGTCAGGTCTCGGTGTGGTGCAAAGTTCAGTCACATCGAGACAATCATGTTCTTCACAATCTTCATCAAGCATGTTTGGCAACGGCATCAAGGTAGCAGGATTCAAAACAGAACACCTCTTAAGGGTTACATTCTCCGCAGCAAGTATGACCTGCTCATAGCGTGTGAGCCTATTATTCGTCAGGTGCTGTGTCTTGGTCCTGGTCATCAACAGCTCAACAGAGTGCGGTACAAATACAGTCAGTGAATGACCCATGACAATGCTCTCACAACTTTTAATGCTGACACCCGTGCAGCAACGGATTTGAGACATCCAGGCAACGCTGAAGCTACTGGATCTAAAGTAGCTGAGAAATAGGAAACTGGTCTACGGACACCTCCATGATCCTGAACTAGGACTGATAATGCACAACCTTCTCGTTCACAGCAGAACAGTGAAAAAGACTTATTGTAGTCAGGCATTGCCAGTGCTGGAGCACGACAAAGGTCTTCTCACAACTCCAGAAAAGCCTTCATTCAGTCGTTGTCCCATGGTACCGGATCACTAATGTCCATATGCGTCAGTCTCTGTAAAGGCTTTGCCTTCAATGAGAAGTTGGCAATCCACTGGTGACAGTAGCCAACCATCCCTAGGAACATTCTGACCTCTCTCTGGGTTGAAGGCACCATCATGTTTATTATTGCCTCAATCCCATACGGTGACACCTTCATTTTGCCCTTCTCTATTCTGTGACCCAGATACTGCACTTCATTCAGGCAGTACTGCAATTTATTTGGCGATACCTTGTGTCCATTCTCAGCCAAATGATTCAACTAAGCGATGGTATCAATCCTGCATGCATCTTCTGTCTCTGATGCCACAAGGAGGTCATCTATTTACTGGATGAGAACTGAGTTCTGCGGCAGTACTAGACTCTCCAGATTCTTTTTCAAGATATGATTAAAGATCGATGGACTCTCTGTGTACCCCTGAGGGATACAACATCACTTTAAGATACTGTTTTCCATTCGGAACGCAAAAAGAAATTGGCTCTCTTCATGCAAGGGTATCGAGAAGAAAGCCTGACAAAGGTCAATCACCGTAAACCACTCAGCTTGGCATGGGATCTGAAATAGGATTACAGATGGATTCGGTACCACTGGACAACAGGGAACAACTATGTTGTTCACCCGGCGCAAATCCTGCACAATTCTGAACTTCCCGCTCGGTTTCTGCAATCCCATGATTGGCGAATTACATGGACTGCCCAATATCTCCTTCAGAATTCCCTGTTTAATCATAGACTCAATCACAGGCTTTATCCCTGCAATCGTCTCTGGGGTCAAATTATACTGAGGCGTTCGGGGGAAATCAGCATTCTGCTTAACCTGGACCTTAACTGGCTCAACTCTTTTAATCAATCCTATGTCTTCTCCGGTAAAGTCCCACACTTCCTGTGAAACTGAATCTCTCAAATCAAGTGGAAGCTCCTCCACTGTCAAAGCTGGGTACATCTCTATGCACACATGCTGATTTGCGACCTTAAAGGTAGCGTCATCATCTTTAATCTGCAGTTCCACTCCCTTAGGGGTGCAATAGATGGTACAGTTAAGCTTGCAAAGGAGATCCCTCCCTAGCAAACAAACAGGACTTGAATTACACACCACAAACTGATATCTATCTCTGAACGTTCCTATCTTCACAGGAATTGGTTCTGTCAGAGGATTGGTCATTTTCCTATTTGCGACACCTACAATTGGATTGTCTGTCCCAAGAGGGGTAGGTTGGGGACTACTGCAGATCTCACAGTAGAATGGGTAGCACCAGTGTCAACCAAAAAGGTGGTAGGATGACCATCAACATTAGCTTCTACAAATGGTCCCCTGTGGTCTACCTCCAAGACTGCCCCAAGAGTGCAGTCTTCCTCCTCCCTCAGGCACCGTCATGCCAACGGATTTAAGTAGCGATCATCGCTCTCCTCAAAGAGAGGCATCTGCTGGTAAGCCGGAGTCGCTGTCGATATTTTCGGTGGCTGGGGAACCTGGACTCGAGGAGGCATAGTCCCCCCTTTTATCGACTTAGTCTTTGCTACTGCTGTCATCATCACCCGGGGTGTTTGCACCTGAGCCACTTCCTCCTGCTGCTCCTGATTCTCAGGATTATAGGGGCACTCGCGTCTCCAGTGTCCAATCTGATGGCACTGGTGGCACTCTGTGGTCTTTTTCAAAGTTGCCACATCTACCCTTGACTTGGAGTCATCACCATTTCCTTTTTTCTGACCATTCTGTCTCCTCCCTAAAGTTCCACTTCCCAACTGGGCATGACCTCCCTTGTCAGCCGATTGCATCTGAACCAGCAACAGCTTGTCCTTAAGCTTCTTGTGTTTCAAGTCGATTTCATCGCTACAGTACCTGGCATACCTCAAAATTTCGTCCAGCGGCTTTTTCTGCCAACAGATCAAGTGTTGCTTGATCATAAGGCAAATATCAGGTCTCAACCCCAAAACAAACTTTGAAACAAACTGTCCCATGTCCTTAGGGTCCATTACATCTAGGCCACTGTACTTCTTAAAGACTTGCAACAATCGTTCGTAATACTCATGCAACGTCTTTTTAGGTTCCTGAACCGTCCGATCTATCTTCACCCAGTCAATATCCTGTGGTGGTACCTTAGATTTCAACCAGGTAATCACTTGCTCGTATTTTTTTATCACCAAAGATGATGGGCCATTCATGGCAGCATCCCTCTCTGGCTCTACAGTGGGCCGTTCGATAGCAACCTTGCATGCTACCCACAAATCTCCCGGAACCACAATATCAAACAAAGTGTTCAAATCAATCCACAGCACCTTCGAGATCTTAACAAACCTCTCTACCTGCTTGTACCATTCAACTGGGCTCTACCTGAGCTTTGGGAAATCATTCATAAAGGCAGCCAAATCTCCACGACTCCAGGGCACATGTACATATCCCCCATTGGCCACCTCCCATAAAGGGTATGCTCCAATTCCTACCATTCCTGCTCCTGGAGGAGGTGTCTCTACCACACTCCTTCTAACATTCTTTTTCTTTGACCACCTTTCTTCCCATTTTTCAAGTCTGCTCCAAGCTCGTATCCCTATAATCAATTCTCGAATATGAGTCTTCAGTCCAATCACCCTTTTCTCTTCCAAGTCCTGATCAGTATTCTGCAGTCGGTGATTACCCTGCAGCATTTTTGTCCTAGACAGATCGACATCATATTTATTTGCTAATTCAGTCAGTTTCTCATGCGTCAACCTAGCTTTCTGAGTCACATCCTTCGCTACAAACAGCAACTCATCTAGTTCGTAGAGCTCGATCCTCTCTAAAGGCAAGTTTCCTTCAACAATTTCATCCACTTCTGCCTTTAATTGCATCACATCAATTCTTCTTGCTTTTATTGCTGCGCTCAAGGTACCTCGACTAGATGCACCACTCGATTCCCTGCAATTATTGTCCTGTCCCCTACGTCTACACACTTCAGGGGTGTTGGGAGGAACCATCCTATTTTTGGTATTCCCATGGTCCCAATCCTCTCTTGGCCTGTCGCTCTGAGCCCCCTCAACTGAACGCAGGCTGTTAGAGGTAAGGCAGACCCCTTTGGACGCAATGGCGGGTTGAACCCCTACTTTACAACTTTTTTAAAATTATCGATTCTTGACCCTGAAGTTGGAACAGGAGCCGCACTTTACCTCCAGTCTTTGGATTGTCATAAACATATGCTTCCTCCTCCCACAACTACATCCCAAGGCTCTCCCCTGATGTTTACTTTCCGCCGAGTACTCATGTAGTACATAATCCCCGACCCTTAGGTGAGACGGATGTATCTCTGATATTTCACCGTAACTTTTGAATGAGCACTCTAAATAATAAATGTGCACCAAGTAGTTGGTGTCTCTCATTATACTGCTGTTTTTATTTCCTTTTTAATGTATTATACCATTGTTTAACCATTAGGCACTTCTTCTAATACAGATGGTTGGTGTGTTGTGCGCACTGCACGCTGCTTTTATGCAGCCACAGTTCACCTGAGCTAGTAGATATTCCACCTACACTAGCATGACACATTGTGGTTATTTTTGGCGTGATTATACTTGTGTTTTTGCCATGATCCAATGCAAATAACCTTGTAATACCATTCTTATTCCCCAATTCAGGCATAGGATATTACTACAGAGGTAATTTAAAACCTATATTGCTTGCATTTAACACATGACACTAGCATGATATTAAATGACTGCATATTCCACAATTTCTACACTTTTAAGGTCCTGATGAATCGCGGATAATTCCTTAGGCGAGAAACATGTTGACCAGTTTTCCATCCATCTTCATCTAGTGCCACCATACCTAACTAGGTGGCACCCAGTGAGTTGGATTCACGTTTTTAACCGTAGCGGGAGACCCACAGAATAAAGTAGCATTTTTTGGTACTCCCTACTACATTTTAATCACTCTACAGGCTATTGATTCCATCTTCCCACACACCGCACTTCACCATAAGGCAGTTGGATTAAAAGATCTCCGATAAAGAGCCCCTCTTAGAGGTGAGCCCGTCGGGGATTGCACCGCCTCCTCGACGAGGAGCAACGCCAATGATGAAGCATGACACCCATTCGGGTGTGTGAGGCAAATACATCCAACAAAATGGATGCCCTAGGGTGCCACATGTACACCCCCGGTCACGTCAAATACACATAACTCTTTTTCAGGAACAGTTTAGCTACCCATTTTGTTGACATTTACTACTTGGGGGCACTGGCTGATACTGGACCTTCCACTTGGCTAAGTGGTAAAGAATGCCCCGCTGATCGATTGATCACCCTCCCCTCTTTTGTTAACCCCCTGAACTGTCTCCCATGTTCTCAGATCTGGCCTCAGTTCCCAAAAGATTTTGGTCTGGGGACCCTTAAATCCATTGGTCCTTTCGACGAGTCTGCTGTCGCTGGTAATGGGGTACTCGATTCCACAGGCCTTGGCATTGGGCTCAATCCTTCCACTATACTGTTCCTGTCAGAACTGATACTTCCTTACATACCCATCTGCGGTGGACCCCCACTTCGCGTCTGCTCAGGATTATATACTGACACTATGGGACCAATGGTAACCGGTACTGTAAGAGCGTCCGGTAACCTCTGAGTACTGATACCTTCTACGTTCTGTCCTTCACCTGTCGAGAGCTTTCCCATTACTTCAGCTCTAGAAAGGGACTTGCGGTACCCTAACTTCCTCGACCGGGGCCGACTTCTCCTCCCCTGACTCTGGATTGTATGGAGGTGGTCTCTCAGATAACAGCCTTTCTATCAAGCTATCATCCGTATCACAGTCGTCTTCCTCAGCATTCTTTTTCTGCGCAATCCCTGTTTTAACCAACAACGGGTACAGTCTATCTACCTCAATTGTCTGTACTCTCCATCTCTTTTCCAGCACATCCCACCTTGCATCCTGAACTGTCCTAACTGACCACTTCACTCTTTCCTGTCACCTGTCCCTGTTCCTCTCATGCGCCGCCCTGATCCATGCGTTTAATGCCTCAAACTGTGTCGGTCTAGGCAGAGGTCGCAAGGAAGCCATAATCGAATTCAACGGATACAACACTTCCAATCTGAAAGTCCTGTATCTAGGGAAAGTCAACTCTTCATTTCCATCTGTCATCTTAGCCCAATTCTCAAGCCACAATATAGTGTGCAACCCAACATTCCTAGCCATGTAATGAGCCGGGGTATCCTCCGGCGAGCCTCTTCTCCCCCCGGGGTTCTAACTTTTTCTCTTTTCGGAACAAATCTCGCAAAACTTTAAAACATTTCATGATGAAAACCAGCGTTTCTTCTCCCGCAGCGCTCCTTTACTTCCTGATGACAATCCACCAATCTCAGTGCGGATCCACAATAACCATCCTATCCCAGCGCGGCACCTCTGATGTCACTCGCCTCTGCTTTTCGCAGCAGTTCCCCTCCTTTACAATTTGTCTCTCACTCACACACACGTCCCAATCATACACTGAAATGATCACTTCTGACCAAGCAATCACTTCGCTGACTGTACGTCTACAGGCTGACTGTACATCCACAGTCGCGTAATTGTCACCCAACTGGCAACTGTCTGTCCACGAAACGACCTGACAATCACCTCACTGCTAGGTTACAAACACACAGCAACTCACGACCAGCGTCAGTTACTCACGCACTCATTTATTCGTTCCCCCTATCTCGGTCCAGCGGGCAATCGATGGTACTGCACGATTCCCTTAACAATGGTCGACAATTACTATAGGTGTTCGATACACCCGAACCACTTAAGCTACTCCTTGAGCCTAAGATTTTACCGGGCTGCGCGCACTCACAGCCTGATATCCTTTCATACAACAGGCTTTTCACCTCCGCAAGACATTACATCACAACACAACATATAACACCGCAATCTAACCATATGTAACCCTATTCATACTCACTCTCCCACGAACTGCTGCTTTTCGCCACACCGTCACTCACGCGCGGTCTCCATGAAACGCTAACTTCCGCCGTCAATCCACTGGGCAATCATCACCTAATTTCTATGGGCCTTGGGAACTTCTAATCCTAATCTAGATCTTCCCTCGCTCTAGAAGGGAACCATCAACTCTGCTACCAACTGCGGAAGCTGGGATTCTTATCTAGATTTTCTAACTATTTTCTAGAATCCCAGGTCAGGTCGACTGGATTTTTTTCCCTGTCTTAGAAGCGTATAGGGTAGATTTTTGCAATCATATCTTCAAACAATTTTATAAAACAAATCCAAATTAGACTGAAAGGACCACTAACTACCAACTGGAAATTTGAGAATTTATTACAAAGCCAAAAACAATTGGACATACAAACATCTCAGCAAAAGATTCAGGAAATAGACTGGCACTAATACAAAGGTAATCCTACGCAAGAGTCTCAGACGACTCAGAAATAAAAAAAATCAGGGTCAGCTCGAGATGCATTAGACATACCATTACCACAAAGTAGAAAGCCGAAACTGCATTTACAAAAAGGAAAAGAAATTAGTTAGACTGTCCCTACTCTGACTCTAAGGTGACATCCCTACTTAACAAATTACCCAGCCAGATTAAAGGTGTCAGCCGTGATGACTTCCTAAGAAGTACATTCACCTTTCAATAAATTGCTTCAATTTCTGAGCTCGTTCCAAGATGCTCCTACTTACACCTTACTCTGCCTCGAGTTCACAAACTGCCTACATCTTGCCTTTCCCAGGCCCTTTTCCTAATCCCTAGTCTACCCTCTGCTCTCTGCTCCAGACTGCCTCTCCACCCTCAGGTGCTGTTCCTAATACAAAATCCCAAAAACAGTCGACACGCCCATAGGTATGCCCCTCTGGCAGGTACAGGTCTTCAGATTTTTCCACTATGGCACCTCACCATCAAGCGTCCGTTGGTGTGTCCTTGGGTCCCAGGCACCTTCTCCGCTGAATTTTGCACTTTCAAATTCCTTGGCAGCATCTCTGCACTTGCGCCCACTATCCTAACTTATAAACAATGGACCCTTCTACCTAACAAGCCTTGTGGCCTTGCACCTGCAAGCTAGAACACGTGAGACCATCTTTACAACGTTCGAAGTTACAATTTAATATTGGCAGAGGACAGCTTTTCCCAGGCAAGAGAAATCATTCTTTCCTGACTGAGGCTAACCAAAGAAAAATACAGTTAGGCCTCTACTGGCTTTGACATGTCCCAGGCCTTTGCACTTTTTAAAAAAAATCTTTTTATTAACAATTAACAACGAAAGATATCAGGTGACATTAATCAGTTACACAATGATCCACTATACAATTCCATGGTTCAAACAATACATACAGGATAACGATCAAGGGATCACAGGGACTCCTGCGCCTCCTCTTCTCCCAGACAGATCGGGGGCGTACAAATGTCTCCACAATGGCAGTGCCAATCTGTCCAGATCTTACCCCACTTTTGGGGACAACCTCTAGCAACATAGACCGACCTCTCCCTGAACATGCACCAATCCATGTCTTCCACCCATTTCCCCACCTGGGGTGGCTGTCGCGCTCCCCACAACTGTGCGATGTTACGCTTGGCAATCATGTACGTTAACGTTAACCACTGTTGTTTATATACACACAGATCCGTGGGTTCCCAAACATTTAAGATACATCTACGGGCCTCTGGCTGCATCACTACCCCCAGGACATCACGTAGTTTATCATGGATCTTTACCCAGTAGACCTGTATGAAAGTGCCAATTTACCCACACCCTCTGCGACATTCCCCACTCTCCGATTTACCCATTGAGAGCAGACGAGGCACTGTGACATATGATCTGTGAAGAATCTTTAACTGCACTAATCTGAGTCTCATCGGTATTGCCACTACTCGTGGCGAGGAGACCGCCTCCCGCCAATCCTCATCATCCAACTCCAATCCCTCTGCACTCCACTGTGTCCTGATTAGTACCCGCGGGTCCTCCATGTTATTGATTAGTTTTTTTATATATTAGGGAGATGGTCTTTTCAGGGAGAAGACCATCCAACACCCGGTCCCCAAAATGGAGAGCCGAAGTGCCCGCCAACGCGTCACGTCTCCTTTAAATCGAGTCATAGGGGGACCCAATTTGTTAGCGTATCGTAATTTTGTGTCATATACATACCAAGGTAACGAAACCCCATTGGCTCAATTTGTATCGAGCAGTGTTTTGGGATCATTGGCGGGTCGCCTCTGAGGACAAAAAGCACTGACTTTGACCAGTTGATTGCAAACCCAGAGTACCTCCCGAATTTGTCAAGCACATCTAGGAAACATATCAGGGAGCCCCTTGGGTTGGTGAGATAGAGCAGAATATCATTGACATACAATGAAATCTTATCCTCCCACTCCAACGTCCATCATATTCCACAGATCGATCGGTCCCACCGGACCCATGCTGCAAGTGGTTCTAGCGTAAGGGCGAACTGGAGCGGGGACAAGGGCCATCCCTGTATCGTGCCTCTACCAATGGGGAAGTCAGCAGACTTATGATTATTTACCACTACTCTGGCAAGAGGATCAGCATACAATAGACGCACCCAATCTATGAACTCCGGTCCAAAGCCCATCTTTCCCAAGACTGCAAACAAGTAGGGCCACTCGACCCTATCAAATGCCATTGTGGCATCAAGTGACACCAGCACTGTTGGCTCCAGGATTGAAGGGGACCATCCTAATACTCTGCATAACCTGCGCAGGTTAGGAGCCGTATTTGTGGCATAAAGCCGGACTGGTCGGGTGCACCAGGGTAGTGATGACTTTAACAAGTCATGTCGCCAGCAACTTCGCTAGAACTTTAGGTTCGGCATTTAGTAGCGAGATCGGCCTATAGGATGAGCAGAGTGTCTTGGGCTTACCTGCTTTGTGGATGATCACTATATTGGCCACTTGCTGGTCATAAGGTAGCCGACCCCTCGCCTTACTCTCTGCAAACATGGACCGAACATAGGGGGCCAATTTTTCAGCGCTCAGTTTACAAAGTTCTATGGGAAATCAGTTCGGCCCCGTAGCTTTCCCAGAGTGGACCCCTCTAATGGCCTGTGCCACCTCGTCGTTGGTGAGCAGGGAGTCCAAGTATTCCCGATTGTCATCCGATAGGGTAGGCCTCTGGATGTCCTTGATCATTTCGGCATTGTCTGCCTCCAAGTACTTCCCGGCGGTGGTGTACACCCCCTTATAATATTCTGAGAATTCGTCAACCACTGCCTGTGGGCCCCTTATCATATTGGAGTTTTCCCCCTGCAATTCTGGTACTAGCTGCGACGCCATCTCCCCCCTCTTGAGCCACGCAATTAATTTCCCGGCCTTGTCCCCATGTTCATAGATCCTGCTCTGCGTCTCATCATTTTGCGCTCTGGCCTTGTCTTTAGTGAGGACCCTATATTCCTCCTGGCACATCTTTAAGCTGTGCATAGCGTCTGGGGCCGCTGCCCGAGACACCTCCTCCTCCAGCCTCACCACTTCCGCCTCTATCCTGTCCATTTCGGCTTGTCGCTTCTTCTTTTTCCCGGCGACCAGAGACACTACCTCCCCACAAATAACAGTTTTAAAAGCTTTCCACAGAGTCTGTGTCCACCTGTTGTTTTGGTCTGCTGAGAGGTTTAAGACCAGTACTCAAATTCTTTGATGCCCCAACCAGACAGCTGCTAATCCAGGCAACTATCATCTCTCGCCTGGATTACGCTAGCTCTCTTCTGGTCGGGGCCAACCAGGCTGAATTAACTCGCCTGCAACGGGTTCAAAATGCTGCGGCTAGAGCGATTGTTGGCCTGCCCAGATTTTGCCCGGTGGCGAGTGTCCTTCGCTCCCTACACTGGCTTCCAGTGAGGAAGCGCATTCTCTTTAAGGTCCTCTGTTTGACCTTTAAGATCTTGAGAGGTATAGGCCCTGAAATCTTGTCCAGCTGTCTTTCTTTCTATGTCCCCACTCGCACCCTCCGTTCTCAAGGCCAGGCTTTTGCTGTAGTCCCTAGATTCAGACTCAGCCGCATGAGGGGTCGCTCCTTCAGCGTAAAAGCTGCACTAACCTGGAATTCTCTCCCGGTTGAAATCCGTTTGTTAGAGGACCTTATGACCTTCCGGAGAGCAATAAAACTTTTTTGTTTTAGCTGCCCCTATTATGTCTCATCTTTTCCTGTTGTGTTATGTTTCTCCTTGTCTATGCGCCAGGACGCTCCTTGGCTGGAGTATCTGTGCGCACAATAAATTATAATAACATAACATAACATAACTGTACCACTATTTTCTTGGAAATATCTTTCCATGATTTTAGTGATTTCTTTCTTGGTGGCTGGGTCTTTCAGGAACCACGCATTAATTGGAGCTACTCTTCCTACATCTGCTAGGCCTGTCTCTAACCAGAGCCAAATCGGAGATTCCTCTTCCCAGGTGTCGAACCTCACGCACCGCGGCAGCCTGAGCCGCTGGCAACAGTATGTAATCTATTCTGGATAGGCTGCGGTGCGAGGCGGACACATGGGTGTAGTGTACCTCACTTGGGTTCCTCATCCTCCACCCGTCTACAAGCCCTGTCGTATCTAAGAAGTCAGGGAGCCATCTCTGCACCGGCCTTAATGTACAAGCCGGGTGTCGGTCTAGGTCCCCATCCACCACTGCATTAAAGTCCCCCCCCTTCACAAGGATACCCAGCGGCAAAGTGAGGAAAATTGTGCCCAGGTCACGGAAGGTGCAAACAAAACAGGTGATGGACCGAATGTGGATCAATGTCACACATTCACCCCAGTCCAAAGATCTGGGCCCAAATCCATCGTTTTTTTGCACTCCACACCACCCTGGGTTAGACAATGGCGATATGCAAATCAGCTCTGACCCTGTGCCCCGTGGGAACAGTCCAGTCCGAACTACAAAAGCCATGTCCTTCCCAGAACGGAATCAAGCATCCGAGGACCGGACCGGTTTCGAGGTAACACCTCTCATCAGCCCGGCTAGCTTGACTTTTTGCAGGTCACGGAAGGTGTCAGCTTGAAGACCGGGCGAAACATAGATGGACATAAAAGTGACTACTTTCCCCACCCACTGCCCTGATATACCAATGTAGCGGCCTCGCTGGTCCGACCATGTGGCCTGAATGCAAAGGGGGAAGGAATTCTTAACTAAAATGCCGACTCCCCTAGACCCCGAGGTGAACCCAGCATGTACGACCAATGTATAACCTCCTTTGTGGAGAGCCATGCACCGGCTGCCAACTAGATGGGTCTCCTGAAGTAGTACAACATCTGGGGAGTGTCTTTTAATCAGCTGGTTCAACATTCCCCTCTTAATTTTGTCCCCAATACCGTTCACATTCCAGCTGAGCACAGTCATCCCCGATCCCCGTCTAACACATGGCATGGAAACGGCATGGATGGAGTACGAGCATAGCTATGTTACCTGATGAAAAACAAATAGAAAAAAGAAAGGAAACAAATTTCAACAATACCACCAACCCCCAAACCCACAAACCTTTCAGCCCCCCTCCTACCTGCACCCCTGATCACGGCTTCCGCCCGACCCCAACTGGCAGTGTGCCTGTCGCCCCAAACCCACTACTAGATAACTAAGTGTAGAAAACAGGAGGAGATCTGAGCCCCTTCCCCCCCAGCCCCTCTGACAAAACGAGCCAACCCTCTGCCTACACAAGTTCTCAATCTCAGTGTCAAGTAAGACGATACACTCGTGGGTGAAGCCCACCTCCTGTCCGACTCAGTAGTCATGCACACAGCAATCTAAGTCACTCATGTTCCTGCGTATTGCCACCACCATCTCGATCTCGTCCTTCCTGCCCACCCGGGGGGCGGCTGTCCAACCAGTCTGATACGACCTCCGGGTTATCGAAAAACCATGCTCTTACCTCGACCTCTACCCTCAACCGGGCCAGAAACATCATTGCATATTTTAGACCTCTATCACGGAGCTTCTTCTTCACACCAAGGAAACTTTGGCGCTGTCTCTGAACGGCCTGCGTGAAGTCAGGAAAAAAGGAAAGAGCAGTCTTCTTGTACTTCAAGGAGCCCCCAGAGCGAAAAGCCTGCAGGATAGCGTCTCTGTCCCTAAAGTTCAGCACTTTCACAATGATTGGTATGGGGGGCATCCCGGGCACCCTGTGCGCCCGTTTGATCGTGAAAAAGTTGGCTTGAGATGGTTGAGAATAATATCTTCGACAAATAGATCTGGGGCTCGACCTTCTTCCTTTTCGGGAACACCTATGATATGGATGTTGTTCTGTCACGCCCTCCCTTCATACTCATCCAGTTTCCGAACGGTGAGGTCGCTGGCGGTCCTGAGGTCACGCACCTCCTGCTGAAGCAAAGCAACATCATCCGTCAAACTTGCCATTTTTATATCCAAGGATTTAACTTTTTCACTTGCCTTTGTGAGGTCAGCGTGGATGAGATTAACCTCTATGGTGACGGTGTCCAGTTTATTATCAAGCAGTTCCATTTTCTGTCCAAGGGATGACTTGACACCGCCAATAGACGCCATCACGTCCAGCAGCTTCGGTTCTTCCAAGGGGCCAAAAGTGTCACCTCCCAACGACTTAATTTTTCTTGGTTCCGGTGGGGACCCCCTTGTTGTCGTGTAGTGGTCCAGCTTGTCGGTCTGGATGTTTTTGGACCCCTTGATGGATCTCAAGTGCTGCTTTTCTGAGTCAGGTTTAGTCGCCATTGGAAAAGCCTCTCCAGGGGCCTCCGGGCATTTCCTTTTCCTCAAGGTGTTGCCACATTACACCAGCAGACCAGGAATGGCCACAGCGAGCCTTCAATTGGGGCTCCTAAAGCCTGGAGCGCAAAGCGGGGCACCAAACAGGACCAATCCCGAGGACAGCGGGCGCCCATGGAGACTGCCGAAGCACCCAGGCAGAGAATCAACAAGGCGCACCTCAGGAGAGTCACTGGTCCATCCTGTCACTGCCAATTCCATCTACGGGGTCCCCTAGTGAGAGGGTCAAGAGTGTACGATCGGAGTCACGAGCAGCACAAATCCCTCCTCGGTGCCGCAGAGACAGTCTGCCAGTCATCCAGCCCGGGCGTCTCTCCACTGCCAGGCGAGCGGCAACCGCTGCAGGGGGTGATGGGATTTTTGCCCCAATCGGTCCAACTCTCAACCGGCAGGTAGTCATTGACGGTTCTCCCGGGAGCTTCGCGTATGCTGTCAGTGGCAGGTAAACAGGATACAAGACAGAATTGTGGGCTCCGTACTCTGCCACGTGATGTCCCTCAACTCGAGAGTGGCACACAGTATTACGAGCCACTGCCCCTCAATCGTCCCCCACTGCAGCCCATCCAGAGGTAGGGTATCATGGCAGTTGGCAAGCAGTAACCAGCCCAGTGTCCCAATGTACAAGCCTGGCTGAGACACAATGACGATCCTCACGATAAAGGCACTGGGCCCCGGGCTCCGCAAAATAACCACCTTGTGCAGGAGATCCAATGCTGGGCGTGGGTCATGTGTACTCTACAATTTCGGAAAGTATATTGTGACCCATAGCCCATTCCTGCTGTTAGCCAGGGCCTCACATCACCAGGGCCAGCCGTGTAGGAAAGAGTGTCTCATTGGGCGGTGCCAGTCCCTTGGCTGTGAGGAAGGACACTTATCTCTACTTAGGGGGCCGCCACTCAGCAGGTCAATTGCGGCAGGCCCAGACAGCAAGAACGGCGGCCGCCACAGCCAGAGCCTCAGAAAGGCTGCCTAAGGCACTCAGCTCCACCGCAACGAAGAGCCTGCCTAGATTCCGGATTGACGCTGCAGCGCCTGCGCTCACCCCGGGGGCCACACAATCCCTCAAAGGCACGCCATCGGGAGCCGCCACCCAGACGCTCCACAGCTCACCTTAGGCCCGATGGAAGATGGAGGCAAACAGTACCGGTCGGGCAAGTAGGCAGCCCGGCCGCGAATCACCACACCAGCTGAACCTCCGCAGCTCCGAAATCCAGCCGCAGAAACCCACACAGCGGCGGAGCAGGCAGCGGGTGCAAAAGTCAGGCGCCACCGCTGTGGGCTGTGGCTCCGCAAGTCCCAAGGCACCAGCAATTACTGCGACTAACGTAGTACATCCGTGGGGGCCGCCACAGCCAGCCGGCCGCACGCCAGGGCCACGATAAGCACCCGCACTCCACCGGGGGTCTCAGGGACCAATTCTCGACAAACCTCGTCCCGGTAGTGGTCTACTGCAGGGCAGCTCCGGGATCACACCGGCAGCTTTCGGTCGTCGGACTCCGATGTTGTCAGCCTCGACTTCGGACACAGCGCTCACACAAGTCCCCGGCTCCGAAGGTGAGTGGGCCCTAATCGCCAGAGTGCGTATCTCAGGGTCCCGTAGGCAGCCTGGAATCAGGACAGGGGGTATTGCTTCAATTCCGCCTCTAGGTAAGAGGGTCAGATCACAGGATAATCATCAAGATAGCTCGGCTGGAGGAAGGGGTCAACGGAGCAGAGCTTTCACGCGGCCGTTTTGGACGCACTTTTAAACGCACTACTAACGTGACATGACATTACATTTCAACACTATAAAACGTGACTTCTGCAAGCAATATATACTTCACCATTAAACCCCATGTTATTTCACTCATTAATAGGCACATGTATCACTCCATTAAGGAGAGTGAAGCGGTTGCGCACTCCAGCAACGGATGCACTATTGCAGACCAACAATGTGTTACAAATACACCAAGTTGCTCGATTATTTAATCAATTTATTCCAAGTAATCCAAATTGTTCGTCTAGGTTCATCAAGTTACGCGGCAAACAAATTGTATAGTTAGCTTCTACAACGGCAGATAAAGCCTCTTTCTGTCGCATGCTTAATACAATGTTCATATCCTTAGTGATTATTCTCCAATGCATTTCGGGCTTAATTTATAGCCCTTCTTCAGGGATTCACTAAAATATTTCAAGAAAACACGGCCGTTAAGTTATACGTCCCCACTACATTTCGTATTTCAACAAATAGTTTGATAACATAACCCGTCTCTTTAATTTGACGTTTTCCCGCTATACAGTTTAACAAGATTAAATCACGCTCCCCTCTAAAAGTCCCAAACAGTATTAAACCACTTTATCATACAAACACGATATCCCGCATTTAAATGCCCAGTTACCAGATTGTTCTCCCCTGTATTCCAAACTTTCAAATTTTACCCAACTACGAGCCTTCCTACCTTTAGATGTCAATCATTACGAACTGTCATTATCACAGTGCAGCGTTATGTTTAACTTCTAACATCCTCACATTTAAACTGATGTTCTACATACTCCTCCCCTTCAATTAACCAATGACATTGCTCAGCAGTTACATGTGATTACTCACCTTTGCTGCATGATAATGACTCTGCCCTAACACAAGTGGCACCCACAATTACTTATAAAAACAAACTTACTTTGTTACACGATATGACTTTGGAACCATCACCTATCTTTTTATTAACGGCAGATTGAAGAGCATGGCGACAAGAAGCTGATCATTCGCAGCCAAACGACGTCTCATTACCATCCTATTATTTACGTGTATTAGAGTTGCTCCTTTGTAATACTTAGTTTGACGTATTTTGTACATTCTTAAGGGAGGGCGGGGTATACTTGTTAAAGCTTAAATATTTGAAATGATTGGCACATTGGTTACCCAGGAAATGATCATTGATGAATTTCATGCATTATGGGAGTTGTAGTTCAGGCGAGTAATCACATGTAACTGCTGAGCAATGTCATTGGTTAATTGAAGGGGCGGAGTATGTAGAACATCAGTTTAAATGTGAGGATGTTAGAAGTTAAACATAACGCTGCACTGTGATAATGACAGTTCGTAATGATTGACATCTAAAGGTAGGAAGGCTCGTAGTTGGGTAAAATTTGAAAGTTTGGAATACAGGGGAGAACAATCTGGTAACTGGGCATTTAAATGCGGGATATCGTGTTTGTATAATAAAGTGGTTTAATACTGGTTGGAACTTTTAGAGGGGAGGGTGATTTAATCTTGTTGAACTGTATAGCGGGAAAACATCAAATTAAAGAGTCGGGTTATGTTATCAAACTATTTGTTGAAATAGGAAATGTAGTGGGGACATATAACTTAATGGCCGTGTTTTCTTTAAACATTTTAGCGAATCCCTGAAGAAGGGCTATAAATTAAGCCCGAAATGCATTGGAGAATAATCACTAAGGATATGAACATTGTATAAATCATGCGACAGAAAGGGGCTTGAAGCACATCTGCCGTTGTAGAAGCTAACTATACAATTTGTTTACCGCGTAACTTGATGAACCTAGACGAACAATTTGGATTACTTGGAATAAATTGATTAAATAATCGAGCAACTTGGTATATTTGTAACACATTGTTGGTCTGCAATAGTGCGTCCGTCGCTGGAGTGCGCAACCGCTTCACTTTCTTTATTAGTTACCAAACACGTGGCTTCAGGGTAGGCCAAGGTCTGAACTGCACGCAATTACTCTTTGAATTATGGTTAAATTACTGAAATTACACTACCAAGGAGTGCACTTGTTCATACCTTTGCTGCATCACTCCATTAAGGCACATCATTGTTAATGCAACATTTCACTTATGATTACATTTCTACGGTATGCAGTCCTACACTTTGATTAAGGCACGACATTAGTCTCTAAATAATAAACACATTACTACATTATGCACCAATTCCCAGCCTAATGTTACATTTCTAAACTACATTAGTAAGATCCTCTAAATATGTGGGTGCTGACTACTCGAGATTATGGTGCACCCCTCCAAATTTTTCAAAATAACATGGCGCTCTCTCACTGCCAGACCTAGGAATGGAGCGTAGAGTAAATATTTGGGCTGGTCAACGACACCCGGGGAAAAGAGGAAAGAAAGACATGATGGGGTAGAGAGCAGGGCTGTGCTGGGAACAGCGACCAGCCCTGGCAGATTGCTGCTTGACTAGCACTGGGAGCGGAGGGAGTGGGGCAGAAGGGTGCTAGCGAAAAGCACCACTCCCACTTTTGTTACATGGGTCTGAAATTGCAGCACTGCTGCAAGACATGTCCCCAGTGACAAAACCGGCCCACACGGAAACAAAACCGGCCACCACCCTTCAGGCCTACCATGGAAACGCCCAGTGCCCGCTATGGCCAGACCAGCCCTGGTAGAGAGTGGATGTGGAGGCAAGAAGAGTTGAGGAAGATAAGGAAGTGACCAGAAGTCCCCACTTTAGTGGCATTATGCACTGTTCATGGTTTCACAGCATTAGCACAATGCAAATTGTCCAACAACAAGCGTACACGCCCTCTTCACCCCACCCACACAATAGCAACTCTGTTCTGATGACAGTGTGGATTATAAAATATACTTTGTCATTCTCAAAGGTGAGTGGTAGATAAGCAAGCAACATATAGGAAAGTACATTGAGTCAGTAACATTTCTCAAATCTTGATGGGATTGGCAGCCCTCTTAGTGCTCCACTATGAGTTGCTCGTGATCTCAGATAGGTCTGGTACTGGCATTTATCAGCCTCACCACTGTTATGTCTAAAGCAGCAAACTCACAGGCTTGGAAAGTTTCCCCTGGGGACTTCATCTGTTCAAAGCCTTTGATATCTCCAGGCAAAAATGTAAGAGAGAATGAGAATTGACCAGTGGAGTTGGATGCAGATCTGATTCTCCAGGTTATTCCCCATTTCTGAATGGACCCTCAAGGTCAAACAGTTGTTCTTTGCTGGAGGTCTGTATTACTGTTCCAATTACTCAGGACCACTTAAAGGCCCCTAATAGGAGTACTGGCGTTCTTTCTTCCAGTAATGTAGGGCCATTAGCAGCAAATATTTAAATTCTTGGGGAAGTGGCTTTTGGCAGTGCCTACTACTAGATGTACTTTAAAATGTATGTCAGTTGAAAAAACATATGCTACATCTACTCTACTAGAAGGTGAGCTAAACCACTTAAGCAGATGTTGCTACACTGTTTCAATGTGCTGCCTCTTTACAATGTGTCATGCAGTGTGAACTCTCACGCACCAGTGAACCATTAATAAATTCCAGACAATTGGTCTGGGGTGAGAAGACCAGGTTTGGTCTGGGATTCCACCTGCCCACCAGTGGACCTAAAACACAGGGTAATTTGCAGCGCTCTTTAATTTTCTGCAACTATCTTGAATAAGAACCCAAACCAAACCTTAGTTTACTAGGCTGAAAGTGACTAATAATCTTTAGTTTTGCAAGGAAATTAACACTAGAAGCATCAATATTATAACTCTAGGGCCAAGGTTTGCCAAGGATTTTGCAGCATGGCAGAGCAATGCAGATCTATGCAAACAAATACAAAGCATCACATCCTATTTACTATCCAGCATTGCAAAGGTGGCCTTTTCTCAGCACATATATGTTTTTGCACCGCTTTGCATCACTTTGTGGCAAGGAAGCGTTACTGGGGCAGATCGGGGCAACACCCATGAGTTTTGATGTAAAGCCTGATGTACTGAGATAGCTTTACCAGGATTTTAATCAAACACTAACTCCTTCTTGAAGCAGGAAAAACAAGAGGAAATGTGTTCATTTCTCAAAAGAACTGACACATGGCCTGTGTGCTGCAGAGCACAGCACATATTCTATGTGTGGGAAACTTCACAGTTTATCTATGCAAAGGAATTTATTCTGGAAAGGTATGCTTAGAGTACAAATCCCATCTTAGATAGCACACACCCACTTCTGCGTCATGCAGACGTGTTTGGAGACCAGCGCAAGGGACGCCCCTAGCCACAGGCCAGTCTTAGTAGTTATGGCTCTCCGTTGTCTGTTGGCTTTTGTTTTTGCGCAATCTATTACAGCTATTTGAGATGCTGCGTTGTGTTGCACGAAAAGTTAGTAAATCTGGGGTTATGTTTTTGTGATTATCAAAATGAAAGTACTGCAGCCTAATCACAGAGGACATTCCATGAATGAGGGGTGCAATAGAAAGGGTTTTGGCCAGCTGTTCTTGAGACAGAACTAGGTTCCAGACCAGCTGCCCGCATTGTTTGTAATGGGCCAATGATACCTGGGGTGACTTGACTGGGAGCGGATGGAAGTCATATACAGCTGAGATGGACCATTAAAGATGGCATCCATAGATAGAAACAACAGCAAAACATGCAGTGCTGTTTTCACAAGTTGCTAAGAGTTAGAGATTTCAATGTGTGTTTAGCCTTCTGAGTCTCTGGCTCCATGAACGATATGCAGATCTGTGCATGTCCCGTAGAAAATACCAGATAAATAATTCTAGCTAAGTACAAAAATAAAAGCGGTATGGTACCATATTGTATTTTCTGATTACACTTCAGTTTTTCCGCCCTTGGCTTGCACAAGTGGGATATTTCTGAGCCCAGGAGACACTGCCTAAGAATTGCAGAACCCTCTTCAACTGGCAAACAGCGTCAAGCGTAATACCTATTTGAGGGGGTATGGGGTTGGAGTGGATAGAATGCCTAGTTCCGCCTGTGGAATTGGAAACATTTCAGTTGCTCTGTGTCACTCTTTAACAGAGAGTTCTGGCCAAATTTCGCCAATCTCTGCAAGCCGAAACTTTTCTCCGACAAGGCTCCAGAAAATGTAAGTGAGATTTGATGTCCGCTAGCTTGATTTTCTAACGCGGGCAGTTGCGGCTGGTCTCGGTCAGAAGGGTTCCTTTAAGTAGACTTTGTACTCGAGCGGCAGCAAAATCAACTCAAATAGCCTTGAACTCTTCCGCAACACACCCTGCCATTAGTGCTGATTTTCGGCACCGCTCGCGCTACTGGCACTAGGTTGCTGCAGAAGCTGCATATTTTCTGTCTATTGGGGGAACGCTGCAGAATCTCACAGAGTTTTTATGTAGCTCCGCAGAATTCAGCCGAGTCAAATTCCACGAGTTCTGCCCACCCCTAGTATGGGGTAGGCAACGAGGACTCAGTGGGCCTGTGCATGGGTGTTGGAATTTATGGGGCAGCTTTGGGGTAAGGAAACATAAACGAACCTTGCCAGAGCCTGGGGCAGCACATTCACTCAACTATAAGTAGTGCATTTTCTTTCACTTTCACCTTGTCTTTACTTTTTTGCAACTGAGTACCTCCTTCACACATATTTGCATCAAAACACTATGGCAAACTGGCACACGTGACCCTTTCACTGAGTGGCCTCCAGAGAGGCCATGGATTGGATGAGCATGTATTCGGAACACCTTTTTGATCCCTGAATAGGTGCTGTGAGAAACTCGCACTGCCTTCAGCCTCAACTCCGGAGAGCTGTAAATCGTGGCCCGTTACAAACACCTGGATGCAACTGAGTTTACAGTATGCACTATACAAAAATAGGATGCTACCCGTAAAAAATGCATGAACACATCATCCTGGAATTAGCTTTCAGTCTTAGGGAAATGCAAATTAAGTAAAACGTGAAATATAAAGAAGATCTAAATCCCAGGGATGGATTACCTTAATATATTTTACATTCATTGTTTAGAAATTGGATCAGTGTTTTTACCTGTAACATTAACGACATGAATATAGTCTCAAAGAGGAACCTGTTTGATTGTATTTTTTAAATTACTGCAGAGTCTGAGACCCAGTGCGACCCTGTTCATTTATAGCCCCGGCTACAATGATGGGGGGTACAGTGCAAGACAGGCAGGTACTGGGGGCTACTCCGAATGTTCGTCTCCCTCTTGCAGTCGCTCAATGCAGAAGCAGTGCTTAGTTTGAACTGGTGGTTTCTGGTGCTTGGCACCGGCACTTTATTGTTAACATCGGTTCTTATGAAAGCCTGACACAGGGTGGCGCTGTTTGTCTAATTTTGTGAGGTGCACAACAGTTGTTTATTAGGTCTCGCCTGTCGATGCGCATGCGCATCGAGCTTGCGAGACTATGGGGGCTTATCCACTCTTTAACCAACTTGCAAGGAATCGTGGCGATTCCTTGCAGTGCACGAGAAATTTAAGCTCAATGCGCATGCGCATTGAGCTTAAAAGCGCGTGCACATGCCCCCAGCCGCCTGCCTTGCCTACTCTCTCTCTCACTGCCTCCCCCAGCTCCGCCCCCTCACTTCTTGATTGCACGGCCGCTAGGCCGTGCCTCCCCTACTCTCCTCCCCTACTCTCCTCCCCCCTCCTCTCCCCCCTCCCCCTCCGTGTTACGGTCTTTGCAAATCCCCAGCCATATGTTAACACCCCTCGCACTCCAGGCCCCCGCTCCGCCCCTCCCCTGCCCGCCGTGTCGCATTTCTCCTCCCCCCTCCCCTTATCTGCCTTCCCTCCGTCTGTTCCCTCTCCCCGCTCCGCCCCCTCCCCTGCCCGCCGTGTCGCATTTCTCCTCCCCCCTCCCCACAGAAATGGCCTCCGTCTTCCCGTACTTTTTGCTCACAACTGCCTTGTGGCAGCCGCCTCAGGGGGACTGCGGCGCACTTTCACCCAGTGCCTGCAGTATTCTCGCGCTTCTCATCCCGCTCTCCCTGAGGAATAAATAACCCGCACTCTTTCATACTATACTGCTGGACGAACTTTCAGACCTTCGACCGAGTTTACAAACTGACACCAGAACGGCAGAAGCTTCCTACGTGGACTGGAAAACATTGTAAAATCTGTAGAAATATTAATTGTAACGGGATAATGTAAAAAAAACCGCCGGTCTCTCACTGCCTCCCCCAGCTCCGCCCCCTCACTTCTTGATTGCACGGCCGCTAGGCCGTGCCTCCCCTACTCTCCTCCCCTACTCTCCTCTCCCCTCCCCCTCCGTGTTACGGTCTTTGCAAATCCCCAGCCATATGTTAACACCCCTCGCACTCCAGGCCCCCGCTCCGCCCCTCCCCTGCCCGCCGTGTCGCATTTCTCCTCCCCCTCCCCTTATCTGCCTTCCCTCCGTCTGTTCCCTCTCCCCGCTCCGCCCCCTCCCCTGCCCGCCGTGTCGCATTTCTCCTCCCCCCTCCCCACAGAAATGCCCTCCGTCTTCCTGTACTTTTTGCTCACAACTGCCTTGTGGCAGCCGCCTCAGGGGGACTGCGGCGCACTTTCACCCAGTGCCTGCAGTGTCCTCGCGCTTATCATCCCGCCCTCCCTGAGGAATAAATAACCCGCACTCTTTCATACTATACTGCTGGACGAACTTTCAGACCTTCGACCGAGTTTACAAACTGACACCAGAACGGCAGAAGCTTCCTACGTGGACTGGAAAACATTGTAAAATCTGTAGAAATATTAATTGTAACGGGATAATGTAAAAAAAAAACGGCAGTATAAAGGGAATACACCCTTGCAAAGGCCGTGAAAACCCGTATTACTGATTCTCAAATGAATGCGGAAAATAACTAAACAACATACATTACACTGCAATCACTGTATTTATTTATTTTCAGCATTCCTGAATGTTTGAAAGAATTATAATTAAAACATTTAAGAGTCATTGATCTCTTCACAACATTTGTGATCCTGGTGTCAATGTGGCGCTTCCCTGCCGTTATATGCTGCCGCTGTGCTGGGAAAGCGCACACCTGTTTGCAACATTCAGGCACACAGCCTAACAGAGGTTGACACACTGATTCTGGGTTGGCTGACTGTCCAACAAAAACGCATCAAGCAGGAGCCTAATTCTTAACACAAACATGCAATGCAGCAGTCATATTTTATAAACAAGCACTGGCTAAAGATAGTACGAAGGTCTGCCTTTCCCTAGGCTACAATGTTGTTATTTTTGTCAAACATATGGAATAGGTATGACAATTTAAAAAAGTTTTAAAAAGCGGTCTGATAGTGACAAAATACTAAGAAAAAGTCCCAGTGCAAAAAGCAGAATTAGCCCATCAGCCTTGGCACTCACGCGGGATACTTCTAGTTTGGATTGCACGTGTGCACAAGCCAATTGCTTTCATTCACAGTAATGAGAGTCAATGGCGGAAGTGGACTGATCCACTGCTCCATTCTGTGGGGGGAGAGGAAGCAAATGGATGAAGAAGGCAGAACGAATTAAAAGCCTCTTTATGTATGCATGCATATTTATTGTGACTTTTAGGAAAACATGCGGATGGAGAAAAAGCTAAAGCTGTCTCTAGGCAAGAGGTAAAAAGCTGTATGTAGCATACCCCTAAATTCATTGCAGCTTCAGTGCCCCCTGCTTCTAGGCTCCACTCATTCAGGCTTTCTTTTTTAACTTTTACATACTTTTTCATCTGCCTGGAAATTCTGGCACAAAATAAAAAAAGTCTGCAGCTAACTGTTATGGTGCTGAGTTATGCTGTGGTGGTAATCATTGAACACCAACACAGCACCACTCATCACCAGCACAGAACAACACATCACAACAACAGCATTACTAAGCACCACACTAACATCACTCAGCAACACACCAACATCACTCTACACCACCACAACAGCATCATTCAACAACAACACACTATCACACTACAACCACACACAAACACTTACCACCACAGCACCACTCATCACCACTACAGCATTACTCAGCAGACAAAGGTCATACAATCAAAACATGTACGCTTTTAACAGGCACACACACCAACAGCTATCAATGGACGCTTTCACCAGGCATACACACACAACAGTCATCAGTACTGCAGTAGTATGTATGAATGAGACTGTTGGTGTGCCAAATACGGATGTGGTGGTGCAGAGTGATGCTGTGTTGTTGCTCAATGGTACTGTGGGGGTGCAGAATGATAAAGTTGTATTGCTGCGTGTTGCATTGGTGGACATCAGTGATGACGTTGTTGGGACAAGTGCAACTGTTATGGTGCTGAGTTATGCTGTGGTGGTAATTATTGAACACCAACACAGCACCACTCATCACCAGCACAGAACAACACATCACAACAACAGCATTACTAAGCACCACACTAACATCACTCAGCAACACACCAACATCACTCTACACCACCACAACAGCATCATTCAACAACAACACACTATTACACTACAACCACACACAAACACTTACCACCACAGCACCACTCATCACCACTACAGCATTACTCAGCAGACAAACGTCATACAATCAAAACATGTACGCTTTTAACAGGCACACACACCAACAGCTATCAATGGACGCTTTCACCAGGCATACACACACAACAGTCATCAGTACTGCAGTAGTATGTATGAATGAGACTGTTGGTGTGCAAAATACGGATGTGGTGGTGCAGAGTGATGCTGTGTTGTTGCTCAATGGTACTGTGGGGGTGCAGAATGATAAAGTGGTATTGCTGCGTGTTGCATTGGTGGACATCAGTGATGACGTTGTTGGGACAAGTGCAACTGTTATGGTGCTGAGTTATGCTGTGGTGGTAATTATTGAACACCAACACAGCACCACTCATCACCAGCACAGAACAACACATCACAACAACAGCATTACTAAGCGCCACACTAACATCACTCAGCAACACACAAACATCACTCTACACCACCACAACAGCATCATTCAACAACAACACACTATCACACTACAACCACACACAAACACTTACAACCACAGCACCACTCATCACCACTACAGCATTACTCAGCAGACAAACGTCATACAATAAAAACATGTACGCTTTTAACAGGCACACACACCAACAGCTATCAATGGACGCTTTCACCAGGCGTACATACACAACAGTCATCAGTACTGCAGTAGTATGTATGAATGAGACTGTTGGTGTGCTAAATACGGCTGTGGGGGTGCAGAGTGATGCTGTGTTGTTGCTCAATGGTACTGTGGGGGTGCAGAATGATAAAGTGGTATTGCTGCGTGTTGCATTCGTGGACATCAGTGATGCCGTTGTTGGGAGAAGTGCAACTGTTGTGGTGCTGAGTTATGCTGTGGTGGTAATTATTGAACACCAACACAGCACCACTCATCACTAGCACAGAACAACACATCACAACAACAGCATTACTAAGCACCACACTAACATCACTCAGCAACACACCAACATCACTCTGTACCACCACAACAGCATCATTCAACAACAACACACTATCACACTACAACCACACACAAACACTTACCACCACAACACCACTCATCACCACTACAGCATTACTCAGCAGACAAACGTCATACAATCCAAACATGTACGCTTTTAACAGGCACACACACTAACAGCTAGCAATGGACGCTTTCACCAGGCGTACACACACAACAGTCATCAGTGCATCCTTTCACCAGGCATACACCCACACAAACAGGCATCAGTCCACGCTTTCAACAGTCACACACACCACCGGCCGTAAGTGCGCGCTTTCTAACCATTTTTTAACGTAGCACACACAATTACAGCTATACAAGCATGCTTTGGTGCTGTACAGTACTGCAGTAGTATGTATAAATGAGACTGTGGGTGTGCTAAATACGGCTCTAGTGGGGCAGAGTGATGATCTGATGTTGCTCATTGGTACAGTGGGGGTGCAGAATGATAATGTGCTATTGCTGCGTGTTGCATAAATGGACCTCAGTGATGCCGTTGTTAGGATCAGTGTTACTGTTGTGGTGCAGAGTTATACTGTGGCGGTAATCATTGGACAACACTCTACAACGACACTGCACCACTCATCCCCAACACTCATCAGCACTACAACATTACTCACCAGACAAACGTCACAAAAAAAGAACATAAACAGTGCATACATACTACCAATAAAAATACTTCAATGTGAACAACAAAAGGACAATGCAAAGCTGCGAAACAAAACACATACGGCGAAACGCAAAACAAAAATAGCCAACAGCAACATAAAAATATTTTTTTACAGGAGGCGATTTCAGACGGAAGTACACTACAGGACCCGCATACCAAAACGACACGCGCAAACATAACTCAATGCATGGCAAAAAAACGAACTAAATAGCAGCCATTGATAACATGAAAAAACAAACTCTAAAGAAAGGAGCCGGACAGAAACAAAGTGCGAGCAAAGCAAGACCCCAAACAATAATTAGATTCATATCACAAAAAGCAAATTCATAAACAAAAGTGTAACAACTCACAAAGGCACTCTTTAATAATATAAAAATAAAATAGTAATTACCTGTCGATCGTAGCAGCTCATTCACTGAAATGTAGAGAAAAAAAAACAACACACAAAGAGAACATAAACAGTGCATACATATTACGTTTAACTAAAACAATAAAAAAACTAAAAGGCCATAGCATAGCAGCGAAACAAGTCACATACGGGTCAAAACCACACAAAAACAAGCCAAGTCGGAGAAAAAATAAACATCAGAGTGCGAGCTCAGGCGAAACGAAACTACAGGAACTGCATACCAGGAAGACACTAGCAAACATTAGTCAATGCATGGCGAACAATCAACTTAAAGACGAGCCACTAATAGCATAAATAACAAGAAAAGCCAGACACAAGGCAAGTGCGACCGAAAAACACGTACGGCGAAACGGAACTCAATCCATGGCAAAAAAAAAAACTAAATAGCAGCCATTGATAACATAAAAAACACACTCTAAAGAAAGGAGCCGGACAGAAACCAAGTGCGAGCAAAGCAAGACCCAAAACAATAATTAGATTCACATCACAAAAAGGAAATGCATAAACAAAAGTGTAACAACTCACAAAGGCACTCTTTAATAATATGAAAATAAAATAGTAATTACCTGTCGATCGTAGCAGCTCATTCACTGAAATGTAGAAAATAAAAAAAAACACACACAAAGAGAACATAAACAGTGCACACATAATACGTTTAACTAAAACAATCAAAAAACAAAAAAGCCAAAGCATAGCGGCGAAACAAGTCACATACGGGTCAAAACCACACAAAAACAAGCCAAGTCGGAGAAAAAATAAACATCAGAGTGCGACCTCAGGCGAAACGAAACTACAGGAACTACATACCAGGAAGACACTAGCAAAGATTAGTCAATGCATGGCGAACAATCAACTTAAAGACGAGCCAGTAATAGCATAAATAACAAGAAAAATGCCAAACACAAGGCAAGTGCGACCGAAATAATTAGAAAATCCAAAATTACATTACATTCACAGAAATAAAAACTTATACAATTTTAAGGACCAAATAACAAAGTCACTCTTTATATATATTTTTACTAAAAAGGGAATTAGCTGGCGCGCGTAGCACATCAGTGACTAAAGTATAGAAATCCGACAAACTACACACAAACAGCCACAGTGCATACATAATACGTTGAACACAAAACGTAGCACTGCAATTTGGCTACATAGTAAACGCGAGACAACATTTTCAGAAAAAAAATTTAAAACATATATATATAAGAATTGAAATTCACACATAAAACATTACATAAACAAACAATAATTGGTCTTACCTGCAAATACACACGGAAGAAATACGTAACTGACGTTAGCGTCAAAAACGTGCCACAAGAATGACGATTACATTCAAATATTCGACGATAACAATTTGTTTCGACAAATAATATATTTAATAAATTCATTTCAAATGGATATTAATAAAAAAAACATAAATAAAGGAAATACCAATAAAATACAATACACTCAAAAGCTTTATAAAAAGGAATTTTAGCCAATAAAAACAGTATGTTTGCACCAACTCGCACATATGCAAAACATCAAAAAGCAATACATACAAAAAATACATAATAAAGGAATACTCATACAAATAGACTACTTATATACATAATAAAACTTTCCCAATCAAAACATTCTAGTATTGCCAAATATAATAAACAAGTACATACCAAAAATATTACAACGTTCGCAATTTAAAACACATAACACATACAAAAATATACATTGCTATATGTAACATTTATAAACATTAACATTATTACAGCATCTATCTTTTACAACAGTACAAAAGTATATTCTAAGTCAACGGTCGAAAATACACAAGTCGCAATACAAATAAAACACTAATACATCGTAATAAAACACTACTACTAATAAGTATATACAAACAAGTAATAATACATTCAAATTCATGTACTAAATGTTAAAAATTACATCTTACCTGTCAAACGACGCAGCAACAACAACGGAGAAGAAACACGCCTTTACCGCACGAACATTCACACCAATCTGGAAAACGCCCCGTTGATGCACGTCAAACGCAACGCTACGTCACACAACGTAGCGCTGCGATTGGCTAAAATTACGTCACGCTAAACATTACATCACCATCACAAAAAAAACTAGAACGCTAACATCCCTTACGTAACAAACGTAAAGGGAATACATAGCGGTACGACAGTTTAACATAACACAAATAAAACACAGTTTAAAAA